>NW_015505431.1:996649-1031968 GCF_001515645.1 Sinocyclocheilus grahami
TTTTTTTTTTTTTATTTTTTTTTTTTATTCCATTTTTATTTTTATTTTTTTATTTTTATTTTGTTTATTTACTTTCCCCTTTTAATTTCCTACAGCTCTTAGGACCCCTTTTTTATTTTATTTATTTAATTTTTTTTTTTGTTGTTGTGTTTTTACTTTTACCTTATTTTAGTTATTTCACCATCACCATCGTCGTTTTTGGATAGGATTACAGTAGTTCGAGCAACTGTTGTTTCCTTAGCGAGTTATACAGGTTATTAGTAGCATAATCCCTGTTTCCTCTCTACTTCTCCTCACGCCTCAGTGCCAGGCCTAATACGTTGAAGGGCAGCTACCATTGCAACACAATGTAGGCTAACATAAAACTAGAAACAATTCCCACTGTTTCTTTTTCTTTTGACGAGGTATTTGGTGGGTCCCTGCTAGTTTAGCTAACAGCCTAACCCTTGGGTTATGAAGTCTATTGCAGCATCACACACAAGTGAAACCTGCTTAGCCATATCTCTTAGAAAACAACTAAAATAGGTAAAAATGTTCCTTTTTTTTTTTTAGTTCATCTTATTTTATTTCAGTTTCGTCATAGTGACCAAACCCGTGAACCATCAGTAGTATAGCCCGGTCATCAGCTGACCCCTGCTTACGGCCCCTCAACAAAGTTACTCAAACTCTTCCTTTGTGTTCACGAACAAAAAAACATAGCACCTTACCTCACTAGCTGCCTCCCACCAGCTAGTCATACCTTACACGGGCTACACAGCCGTTCCCCTTAGAGATAGTTTAACACCTCTGTACGTACCTGCATTTGCCTTGTGTCTCTCTCTCTCTGGTGTTCCCACAAGTGTGCCAGTATGTCGCAGACATTCCACAGACATCCAGCCCTGGCAGCTCACCAGGACCACCTGGACACTCAGTAGAGCACTGTAATGGACATCATTCAGCTCAAAGCAGCCAACGACCTGCCATGGCAAAGAAAGGAACAGCGAGACTGCGACATAAGCGAACACTTGACCAGCATCATCCTCTCCTCGGCCCACACCCTCAAGGGCCTCAGACAGGAGGTATATGAGCTGAAACTGCAAGTCACAGAATTCTACAGAGAACTGACACCTGGTCAACGAGAGAAAGCACAGAATGGATGCAAAGAACCCCACAGAATGGTGCGACAGAAGGAAATCACCAGTCTTCACAGAGGCTCTAACAGCTGCTAAACACCAGGCGCCGCTGGAAAAAGCCATCACACAGGACTTGAAAAGAGAACTGTTTCACACAAAGTCACTCTTAAAACAACTTATGTGGAACTAAATGAGAGAGACACCACATCTAAGGCCTTACAAGGCCAGCTGCATTCAGCCAGAGCTGAGGTCCAAACCCTGACTCAGCAATTAGAAAGGAGCTTGACTTGGTTCAGAAAGAATTTAAACAGTCCTACCGACTGCGCATAGACTTAAGCAAAAGACAGCAGGTTGAACACCACGTCGCCAGCAGTGCAAGCCCTCCATGCCTGTGCACAGCTACGAAAGGGGGGAAAGGGAGCCAAAGCCTTCTGCTTGACACTTCACAAGTCAGCTCCTTGAAAACCTCTGCAGCTGCAACAAAAAAAAAATTTTCAGGCGAACCGAAGCAACGCAACGAGGTGAATTCAGTGTCACAAATGAACTGAAATATGCTTGCAGACCACAAGGTGAACAGACAGGGAAACACGAAACAGAACTTCCCCTGGCCAGCAGGCCCACCCCCCTCAGCCAAGAGTCTGAACCTGCGAGGGGGGGGGCGAGAGCCACTGTTCACACGTCACCAACCAGCAGCCACAAGGGGGTGGGGCAGGGACTTTTCCAGAGGATCACTGCAGACACACACACCGTGTGACCCCAACGAGCTGGCCAGAGACAACACATCTGGCAACCTAAATACTCTCAGACCCAGAGTCTGAACATGGACTGATCGCTGCCCCAGACACCAAGCAGGGCCGGCGTGAAACTCCCCATGCTTACTACCACAGACTTTGACAAACTTACTCCAAGCTCACGATTACCCTGGGATGGCGGAGGACACCAGCTGCAAGAAGTCATCTAGGCATTAGGGCCTGCCGCACAATGCCTAATCAACAGCTGTGTAACCTGACACAGAAGGCCTTTAACAAGCAGCAAGGCCTCCACTAAAGGTGTTTGTCAAACCCCACTGATTCTGAACTTCACAACTCAGAATCCAAAGCGGGCACCAGAAGGCACCCAGCATTGCCACAATGCAAAACCCTTCTACAGAAAGCCCCTAGCCAGAAGAGGACGGAGCCATCACCATGGCAACGGACCCAGGTTCCAGACCAACCACTGGGAACAGGCGTCCTCATCCTGCAAACACCACGGTATGTCCGACAGCAGTCCACCACAACATCCTCCTCCACACGGGTGCTGAACGGAGGCTACACAAGGACAGCTGGACACGCCTACGTCTGGGTTACAGGAGCTGCTGACACTCGCAAAAGAGCTCCTTGAACAAAACTCAACTAAGGAGTATTGAGAAGGACAAACCTCTGACTCCTTGCCTGCTGCATCACAGCATCAGGCCCCTCCAAGGGAGGAGCATCCCTTGAAACCGGTCGACACCCCTAGAAGCAGCCAGACAACGTTGGATTGAGCAGCGGGCCCACATGCCCAACAGCGAAAGCTCTACCAACACAACTCAGGCAAGCTCAAGTCGGTGCCGCCACAAGAGCCAAGCGACACCGCAAACATCAGATTTCTAGTGACGTTCGGGCAGAACAGAGAGCTAACAACCACCTGCTGCTCTCCTGCCATCATCACTAGGTCAGTCTGAAACTCTCTGCACACTACAAAATCTCCATAACAATTACCTGCAATCCCTGGAACCACCTGCACTCTCACCAGTGAGAGTCTAACCCGGCTGTTCCACATCGTGGGTACCACAGATAGCCTACTGGCTAACAGCATCAACAAAAACATCCTGCCCGGACTAACTCACTTCAGGATGACAGGTGACACAGCCTCGACACCTGCTGCATAAGCTCGAGGACCCACACCTTGCTACAGCCTACATCACCACAGCACACCACCTGACAGCATCCACCACGGCACCAACAGCCAAAAAGCCACCACTGGCTCCCAGCCGTGAGTGGCAGGTGTGTGTTCGATTGTTCTGCACCTTGACATCGCTCGTTGTTGTCTATTCTATGGACAACAACGTTCGAAAGGGGGGGATTTGTAGCGTCTGGGACACTCCAACACACAATATATATTTTGTTAGCTAGATTTCACAAATACTTTGTAACACCCCAGGACGCCGAACAAGACCCTGGTTTCATGGTAACCCGATACATTTACAACCTTGTGGAATGCGAGCCGGCTCTCATTCTGCTTTCTCCAGAAACAAAGGGACACAAATGCACAGGAGAAATTGACTTTTCTACTAATTAATTCATAGGAAAACCTTCTTTGAATGAACACCCATTTTCTTCAGGCCATTGTGTATATTATTGCTGTGTTGTATTTAATCTGTTGTATTATAGACTATTTTTATTCATGCTTACGATAAACCACTCATTCATATAAGTAACTCTACCATGTCTAGTATCTATGAATTCGTCTTCGGATGATCTAACTGAGAGTGCATATTACATGCTGATACCTCTGCAACATATTGATGTTCTAAGAATCGGTACTAATTTGTGCCTCAACACTCCAGCGAATTACATATGCAAAATACCATGCTTACAGACAAAGAGTCATAAAAATCCCCAGTATTTCCAACCTCCCGCTTGGGATTTCAGCCTTCCTCATTGGATGAACCCATCTTGAGAGGCGTGAATCTCTGCAGGCTTTAAAAGGCCACACTCCATGTGACCCGCCCTGTTCGGTGGTTCAGTGAGATGCTAAGATGAAGATGTGAGAAACGCTCCAGGATACCAAAGCTCGTGCCAGGCTCCGGCCTAGTCCTTTTCATTCATCAAGTGATTCTGACTCAAACTAGCTCTTTTTCATCAACCAACTTCAGCAAGATCTTGGGGCCTTAAGATTGCATCAGGAATCTTTTTCAGACTTACGCAAGTATCAAACTTAGTCGATTTAATTGATGCATTAAGTATCAGTTACACCTTTCTACAAGGTGTGTTTGAACTCAGAATCTGACGTATTCCTCAGGCTTAGATCTGCTGAATATGCAAATGGTTCCATAAATGTTATTCCTTATGTCTCTTTCTTTAGTGCTAAACTTTAACCCTTTCCTATACCAACTGTATGTGTGTGTGTGTGTATGTTTATGTTAGACCGGCTTAATGTGTTTGTGTAGTATGTTAGACTAGTTTAAGTTTTTATGTAGTTAATAAAACCTTACTTGTATCACACTTGGCGTGTTCATTGTTTACTCATAACCGGAGTCAATAATCATGCAGATTTACGTTACAAACTTATAGAATTGTACAGTAAGAAAGTTATTTCCTTTAACCAGGAAATTAACGTTCTTAGAATTGACAAGACGGTTGACCCTGAGTGGTCAGCTAAATATCTACAGTGGATCTAAAATATTAATAATTAATCATAATTAGTTATGGTTAATTATTCATATTTCCCCATGAGTTAAATTCGCTACAGCTTTTTTAATAATTTTTAATTAACTTTCTGAGATCGTGATGATAGCCTACATCAGTTAACTAAGTGAAGGGGAAGCAGGTGCTTGCTCAGCAAAACATGCACGCTGCACGTGTCGACACGTGCCCTCGAGTAAACAAATACTGTATGCATAGCATTATTTTTTCTTTTTCCATGCAGCAAACTTAAAAATATTTGTGAAAAAAAACATGGCAAAAAAACTTCTAAACCGTTTAACTGATAGTATAAATCGGGTAAAATTCTTACTTTCAATTAATGGTTAAAGGCACAAGGCAGCAAAATATATAACGCTGTTCTAGTGTTTTTTTGATATTTTAATAAAAAAATCTTACATATTGTGCATTTAAATGGTCAATATGAGTATCCCTAGTTGCTAGAGTGTTGCTATAAGGTAATTTGGGTGTTCTGGATGGTTGCTAGAGCATTACTAGGTTTCTGTTGTGTTTAAAGGCTGGAATACACTACACGACTTTTAAAATCTGAACAGATTTTTAAACACTAGGCTTCGTATACTTGCCGACTTTGTAATTAGTGGTGACAAAGGAAAATTGGCCAGCATACACTACACGCCTGAGGATGATATTCTAGCAGTCGTTCTGATCACATCAAACTCACGCAGAAATGTATGCCTTGTTGCTAGGAGATGCTTGACAAATGTTAATATCAAATCGGAGTCTGTGACCATCATACACTACGTGATTTTCTTTGGAAACTGTCAACTCAAATCTGCAGGCTAGCTCTGACTTTCGGCAACTAGCGTCAACTTCTCAACTGTTCTGATGGTTTCTAGGGTGCTCTAGTGGGGTTGCTGTTGTTGATTCTACGGTTCATTTTACAAAAACTCATATTTGACTTTAAACAACAGTCACATGATAGTTTCTGTCTGATGTTCTGCTCCAGGTCCAGCAGTGCACAAACATCAGTACTCTTCACACGCGGTGACCGACATCAACCTGGACAACGTCTGCAAGAACGGAAACACCCTTCTGTGGGACCTGGTCCAGGACGATAGTGCGGTATGTTTACCTCGCAGCAGACTATTTGAAGTGTTTAACATTTAGATTGTGATTCTTATGTGTTTCTGGTGTTGTCTTGGTGACTAGATCCACCTGTCGGAAGGCTTGATCAATGAGGCAGAGAAGCTGTTGTGTTCTCTGGTCTGCTGGTTCACTGACCGTCAGATCCGCATGCGTTTCATCGATGGCTGTCTGGAGAACCTCGCCAACCACCGGTGAGGCCATCACAGATATATGAAGTGCTGTAGGAAATTGCTGAAGAGTTTGGGGGTTTTCTAAGGTCCAGTAGGAGATATTTCATTGTTTTGTTTCTGCTTGCGTTCATCAGGTCAGTGGTGGTGTCTTTGCGTTTGCTGCCAAAGCTCTTTGGGACCTTCCAGCAGTTCGGCTCCAGCTACGACACTCATTGGATAACCATGTAAGAAACTCCGCCCACCACTGCTCTCCATGTTGTTATTAAGTGGAACTTAAGAACACTTTACAGATAATTTTGTGCTACAGGTGGGCGGAAAAGGAGCTGCACATGATGAAGCTCTTTTTTGATGATCTGTTACACTATATCCAGGAAGTGAGAGAGCAGCGCCACAAATTCGCTTTGTAAGTTTGGTGTCTTTATTTCTATATTACTGTTCAAAAAATTTGGGGTCGGTACGATTTTTTTTCAGTGTTTTTGAAACGTAATTCTCACCAAGCTTGCATTTATTTGATCAAAAATTGTGTAAAACTCTAATATTGTGGAATATTATTTTAATTAATTTAAAAGACCTGTTTTCTATTTGATTATATTTTAAAATGTAATTTATTGCTGTGATCAAAGCTGAATTTTCAGCATCATTACTCCAATCTTCAGTGTCACATGATCCTTCAGCAATCGTTCTAATATGCTGATTTGCTGCTCAAGAAACATTTTTAGTTCTTATCAACGTTAAAACAGTTGTTTTAAAAAAAAAATTCAAAAATTTTGCAACATTATAAATGTATTTACTGTCGCTTTTGATCAATTTAATGCATCCTTGCTGAATAAAAATCTTAATTTCTGTAAGAAAAAACAATGTTTTGTCTGAATTGTGTGTATGAAGTGCTGTGTTAACACCCCGTGTGTCTCAGGTACAGTCACAGTGCGGAGGTGCAGGTGCGTCTGCAGTTCCTCACCTGTGTGTTCTCAACGCTCGGATCACCTGACCACTTCAGTGAGCATCTCTCTTTATCTCTCACACACCACTGCATGTGAGAATCACTCTATATTAATATCCTGCCTGTGTGTGTGTGTGTGTCAGGGTTGAGTCTGGAGCAGGTGGACATCCTGTGGCACTGTTTAGTGGAGGACTCTGAGTGTTACGACGACGCCCTGCACTGGTTCCTAAACCAGGTCCGCAGTAAAGACCAGCACGCCATGGGCATGGAGACATACAAACACCTCTTCCTGGAGAAGGTCTGGTCACCGTATCATTGAAACACATCTTTTATACAGTACATGCCGTGAGAATGATTCTTTTATCGGCTGGTTCTCTCTCTCTCTCTCTCTCAGATGCCTCAGCTGAAGCCGGAGACGATCAGCATGACGGGACTCAATTTGTTTCAGCATCTGTGTAATCTGGCTCGTCTGGCCACCAGCGCCTACGACAGCAGCTCCAACTGCGAGGTTCACAGCAGCGGATCTCAAAATCTCGCCGGCGGTTTCTCTCGATGTGTTCTCCCTGACCGTTCTCTCTCTCTTTCTGTAGTTGTGTGGTATGGATCAGCTGTGGGGAATCGCGCTGAGGGCTCAGTCTGCAGACATCAGCCGCGCTGCCATCCAGTACATCAACTCCTATTACATCAGCGGTCAGTAAACGCCAAGCATAATTCATAACCATTAAACATTTACAATTCTCAATTTTCGTCATCAAATCACCTGTATTTTTATAACCCTTTATGCAATCGAGATTCAAAGCAGATTGACGGTATTAAACAAAGGAACAGAATAAGTGATTCAAACTTCAAAAATGAGGCAAATCCAAATTTAGCTATAAATCAACTGGCAGGACAGTAGTGTCATTATTCATTTCAGGTCAGTTCAGTATTTGTTCGGTTCAGTTCAGTAACTGTAAGTTAATTCATTATGAAACAAGTTCAATTCAGCGATAAGCAGCTCAACTGAACACACTGCTGTCATTATTCAGCTGATGTCAGATCAGTGTTGATTTAGATTAGATGCAAGAAGAAACCTTTTTTAGCAGCTTTTAATACTGCTAGACATTTTTAAAGTACTTGAAATGTTTTTTAAAAAGTTTTACCTGGAAATTATTGGTCTTGTTTTTTATTATGTTGTAAGCAGGGTTATTATCGTTAACTAAAAATATTAAAAGCATTTTTGTTCATTTAAATAAAGCAGAATAAAATGTAAATATTAGATGGAAAAAATGTAAAGTAAACAAAAATGAATGTTGCCTGGAAGTTAACTGCGAAAGCTGAAAGAAGAATAAATAAAGCCTAAATAGTAATATTAAAAATATACTAAATTTAAAATGACAAAAAAAATGTAACTGACAAATTCATCAAATGGCAGGTGTTTTTACATCATTTGGTTGCATAGAATAAGGGTGCTTTCACACTTGGTTAGATGGCCTGGTCTGAACCCAAGTTCGATTGCCCCGCCCCCGCTGGACTACGTTCATATTATTTTATTTGGGTCCGAACCACGGTTCGTTTGCGTCATCAAGCCAGCAGCTGTTTACCCCGTTGCATAGTAACGACGGCGCAGGAGAAGGCGGCAAATTCATAACATTGCTCTCTGCACTTTTATATATTTACGTTTTTGAACCGTTCATTTTGTTTACAAAGCTTCGGTATGTAACGGCACTTACGTCTGTCTTACGAATGTACTGCAAATGATCTAAAGAACGCTGAAGGTGAACTGAAATGAGACATACAGCTCTCTGTTTGCAGCACGTCAGTCACGCTCGTCAGGAAAGTGAGTGAAACGCACACAAACACAAATATTTATCAAATAATACATCATTAATTGAGGTTCACTTCCGCGATTTGGTACGATTGCATTCACATCATCAGGGAACTCTACCGGAGTTCACTTGAACCGTACCCCAGACCACCCTTTTTAAGCAGACTCGGGTACGGTTCACGGGTGCACACCTGAGTTCGGAAGACCACGTTCACATCATCCAAACGAACCGAACTCTGACGTCCAGTGTTGGGGAAAGTTACTTTTAAAAGTAATGCATTACAATATTGCGTTACTCCCTAAAAAGTAACTAATTATGTTACTTACTTTTTATGGAAAGTAATGCGTTACGTTACTTTTGCGTTACTTTTTAAATCTGGACAGGGCTTGCTTGTTTGTTTTTAAAATAAAAAAAGTTATATTTTTGGCAAATATAAAAGCCTTTTCACACCAAAAGTGAAATGAATAAGCCTCAGGCTGAAGGGAAAGTAAATTTACGTCCGTACAGTAGAATGCAGAAGAAGACATTTCAACACACTTCAGCAATAAAAAAAAGACACACACATGTTCGTCTAGAGTAATTTGTGCTTATTAGTACGGTTGAACTGGATCATTGAAGGTCAGAAGCAAAGACATTGCTTAATAGAATGGGATTAAATACATAAAGGATATTTGTGTTGTTTAACATTTAATTATTGCAGGTTTGCGTCATTTTCTGAGTTGCATTATTTTTATTCATTTTGAGGAATACTGAATCTGTGTTTAGTTTTTTTGTTTTTTGAGGGAGATGAATTAATGCATATTAATATTTATTTTAGAACTACTGGAACATCTTCTGATTTCTCTCAACATGGGGACAGGAGAGCTGTCAATCAATAAATTGGAAAAAAAAGTAACTTGCGTTATTTGAAAAAGTAACTTGGATATTCTCTTGTAAATTAAAAAGTAATGCGTTACTTTACTAGTTTCTTAAAAAAAGTAATATGATTACGTAACTTGTGTTACTTGTAATGCGTTTATCCCCAACACTGCTGACGTCAATCGAACCCGGGTGCGCACCAAAAGTGCTAGTGTGACAGCACCCTTAATCTGCAATTTGTCCCATTGGACTTTGATGGTTGTGTTTTTGTTTTGGGTAATGCGATGTATTTATTAGTGTGTGTGACCGCAGGTAAAACGGGTCTGGAGAAGGAGCAGGAGTTCATCAGTAAGTGTATGGAGAGCTTGATGATGGCGTCTGCTAACCTGGAGAAAGATGCCCACTCCAGCCTGACCATCATAGAGAGAGGACTGCTGCTGCTCAAAACACACCTGGAGGCCTTCAGACGCAGGTACACACACTCCGTCACTGACATGAAAACCATGTCTATGTGAGAAATCATGTGGCATTTTAACATTTTTGGATATCAAAATTTGAACGGACACTGAATAAGCTGACAGCATGCTAGTAACCTCTATGACCTTCATCCTGTAAAAGAACACAGTTAAGTGTTAAGTGTGTGTGTTCAGGTTTGCGTATCACCTGCGGCAGTGGCAGATCGAGGGCACGGGCATCAGCAGTCATTTGAAAGCTCTCAGTGATAAACAGTCTCTCCCGCTCAGGATCGTGTGTCAGCCAGCAGGACTGCCTGACAAGGTATGCCTTCATCATCATCATCATCTTCCTCATCCCTGGTGTCTGCTCAGGCTGGGTTTAATGAAGCTTTCTGTGTGTGTGCAGATGACCATTGAGATGTACGCCAGCGATCAGGTGGCTGATCTGAGGGCAGAGGTCACGCACTGGTATGAGAACCTTCAGAAGGATCAGCTCAGCCAGCAGGCACAGCTGCAGGAGTTCGGTCAGACCAGCCGCCAGCAGGACTTCCCAGGTACATGCACACAGAAAACACACACACACACACTCTCTATTGGACGACTGTGACTCTATCGCATCTGAACCTCAAACAGAGCGTCCACTGACTGTATGATGTATATAGCGCACAAATGCCCATAAGCCAAAAAAAAAAAGTGTGTTTATGTATGTAAAATCTTTCATTTATATTTAGAAATGTATATGTGCAGTATTTATTAATATATAATTTGTTCTTTTTTTCTTTGGTAATTTTATATATATTATGTAATATAAATCTGTCCATCTGTCTATCTCTCTATCTGTGTACATCTTTATACATCCTATAATTTAAATATATTTTTATATTAAATATATTTTTGTTTATATATAAATTTATTCATATAAAATTATTCTATTTCAGTGATTTTATATTTTGGATATATATATAATTTAAAAGTAGAATTTATATATACAATATTTAATAATATATAAATTAAATATAAATTGTATGTATATGATATATATGGTATGTATATGATATATTTATATACATACATATGTATATGTATGTATGTATGTATATATCTGCTCTACGCTTTAGAAATCATAGAGGCCCTCGGCAAACCCAACCGCAGGATTCACCGCGAGTCTACGGTACACGTCCAGATTCACACACACACATCCGGTCCTGCAGATCTGTAAATGTCCTGTCTCTTGAAACACGTGTGTGTTTGTGTTTCAGGGCAGTTACAGTGATCTGTATCCAGACTCTGACGACTCCAGTGAGGAACAGATCGAGAACAGCAAGAACACTTGGAGTTGTAAGGTACAAACTCCTCCTCTTACACTTCCACTGAAAATCATGTTGTTATTGTGTTCACATATGAACTCGGTAACAATACTCGTTTGAACACCAAATTTATGGGTTTTGGTGAAACTAATTTGTAGTTGTTATCCTGTATGTTTGAGTCCACGTGCTCTGTATAGTGTGTATTTGAGCTGAATGACAGACTGCACCTGTGTCTCTCCTGTAGTTTGTGACGTCTGGAGGTCTTCAGCTTCTGCTGGACATTTTTAACTCTGCAATTTTAGAGCCGAAAGAGCAAGAGTCCTGGACTGTGGTGAGTGTCACGAACACATCGGTGTCATATAACGTTTGCAAGGGCTTTGTTCTTCTTTCCTTTTGACTTTGGAGTGAAGTAAGTCCAGGACATGTTCTTTTCCGCAGCTCTGCCATCTGTTGGACAGCTGTGGATATCATGTGTCTTCTCTTCTCTCTCTGCAGTGGTTGTTGGACTGTCTCGCGTGTCTGCTGAAGCTCATTTGTCAGTTCGCGGTGGATCCGGCCGATCTGGACCTGGCCTATCATGATGTTTTCGCCTGGTCTGGTCTCACGGACACACAGAGGAAGAGGGCGTGGCCAGGGAAGTCCCGCAAAGCCGCGGGGGATCATGGGAAGGGCCTGCATATACCTCGTCTCACCGAGGTGTGAAACTGCTTCTAAATGGATTTTTCTCTGCGTATGCTTGCTTTTTTCTAAATGTTATGATTGTCTTCTCTGTCAGGTTTTCCTAAGTCTTGTGCAAGGCACCAACCTCATCCAGCGGCTCATCAACGTGACCTACACATACGACAATCTGGCGCACAGGTGAATAACATGTGCAAACACTCCTTTTCATTAATTTTTTTATTTGCTTACCATTTTTCTGTTTTTTTTTTATAACCCTTCTGTCTTGTGATTGTCCTGCAGGGTTTTGAAGGCCCAATCAGATCACAGATCCAGACACGAGGGTAAGCACATCATTGGTTATATATCTGTGCACGTTTCTACTTTTCTGTCATTATTGGCGATGTTTGATTAATATTTATTCTTAATAATGTTCATGCAGTGACTCATTACTCCATGTGGCTGCTGGGGAGCTGGGCTCACTGCTGTTCTCTGGTGAAATCCAGCCTGGCTGATAGTGAACATCTGCACGACTGGCTCAAGAAGCTCACGCTGCTCATACCTGAGGTAAACGAATGAATGTCTTGATTTGATCCATTTCTGAAATTCATTCTATTGATTAAGGTCACACAAGGACACTAATTAAGGTCGCGTAGTAGGGCTGTCAAAATGGCTGAAAAACTGAATTAGAATTTTGTACTTAAATATGATCAATTGTGCTGGGCGACGATTAATCGCATCCAAAATACAAGTTTTTTTTACATAATATGTGTGTGCGTACTGTGTATATTTATTATGTGTATATACAGTGCACGTTTCTTCAAAGCAATAAAATAACACGACTACCTTTGAAAAAAGTGCATAATGTTTAAATTAATGTTTATAAATCGTATAGAATTAAGTTACTTAAAAATTAGAAACAAAACAGCATTATGTATGTATGTATAGTTTAAAAAAAAGGACCGAAAACCAATCACAAATAGTACTTTTTAATTAAAAAACATGCTGTTGGAGCTGCAGGAATGCGGTTTCGGATTGTGTTTTTATCGTATTGTTGTAATGTATCTGCAGACGGCGGTGCGTCAGGAGGCGTGCAGTGGTCTGTATAAGCTGTCTCTGTCAGGTCTGGAGGGGGGAGAATCCATCAATAGATCCTTCTTGCTGCTCGCTGCGTCCACACTGCTCAAGTTCCTGCCAGACGCACAAGCGCTTAAACCCCTGAGAGTAAGTACTGTACAAACACTGACAATGTCAATGTGCCATTGTTATTTTAGTATTTATGTATTTAGTATTTATTTGTATGCATGTGTATAAAAATTGATTTAGCTTTTCTTTATATTTTTGCCTTTCATTTTAATTTTAGTTAAAGTTTTTGGTAATTATATATAGTGCTGTCAAACGATTAATCACATACAAAATAAAAGTTTTTGTTTGCATAATATATGTTTGTGTTCTGTGTATATTTATTATGTATATATAAATACACACATACAGTATATATTTTGAAAATATTTACATGCCTATATTTATATTCATATAATTTATATTATAAATAAATATGTTTAATAAATAAACATAACCTATTTTTCTGAAATATGTGCATGCATGTGTGTGTATTTATATATACATAATAAATATACACAGCACACATACATGTATTATGTAAACAAAAACATTTATTTTGGATGCGATTAATCGTTTGACAGCACTAATTATATAATGCTTTGTCTGTTTTTTTTATATTTTTAGGTTTTTGTATATTTCTAAATAGTCATTAAAAATTAGAATTAAAATTTTTATTTTTATTATTTTTATTTCAGTTTTAGAAATTGCATTTTATTGTTCTAAATAGTTGTAAATTATTTTTTTTTCAGTTTTAATTTTATTTCAGTTAGTAATGTTTTAGTACTTAAACATTTATATGTTTTATTACTTTTATTTTAGTTGCAAATTAAAATTTTTCTTGTTATAATTTAAATGTAAATTAAAATAAAATAAATAATACAAATTAAATTACATTATGGCTCGGTTTCACAGATGGGGCTTAGCTTAAGCCAGGACTAGGCCTTAGTTCAATTAAGATATTTAAGCAGCTTTAATAAAAATGCGTTTAAAAAAAACGTTTGAGGTGTGCATCTTGAGACAGAACGATGGCACTGACATTTTAAGATATGTAAGAGCAAGATATTTTCAGTTGAGACAGCTCAAACATGCATTTTAGTCTGGGACTAGCCTTAAGCCTTGTCTGTGAAACCAGGGTTATATTTCTAATATTTTAATTCTATTTCAGCTTTATATCAGTGAACACAAATTTCTTTTTTATAGATTTAGTTTAGTTTTAGTTAATGATAACAACTCTTCTTAAGTGCTGGCTCAGTGTTATTTACCCATTTTATTTTTTGGGTGCACAATTCCTTTAAATGAGTGTAAATGTGTGTGTGTCGTTTCGCAGGTGGAGGATTTTGAGGAGGAGGCCATGTTTCGCACCGGCTGTAAGGAGTATTTCTGGCTGCTCTGTAAGCTCATCGACAACATCCATGTGAAAGACACTAGTCAGACCACCCTGCTGGACCTGGACGCTCTTGCGCGACACCTCGCCGACTGCATCCGCAGGTCAAACATGCTCCTTTTGCTAGGGATACTGCATCAGTTTCCTTCTGAACCCGTAACTTACAGCTTCAGAGCACAACCACGAGCAAACAAACTTTATTAGTTAGACTAGAGTGACATTTTAATGGAAAGTCACTGGTAACATTATGCTACTAGAAAGTAATTGAGCAAAAATGCATCATTTATCTTTGTGAATACTGTGAAACCACTGAGCTTTGAGCATGCTGTTGTTATATTTCTACTTGCAGTCGTGAGATTTTGGACCAGCAGGACGGGGCGATCGAGGACGACGGTCTGACGGGTCTCCTGCGTCTCGCCACCAGCGTCCTGAAGCACAAGCCTCCCTTTAAGTTTTCTCGGGAGGGTCAGGAGTTCCTCAGGGACACGTATGACCTGCTGTTCCTGCTGCCCAGCCTGAAGGACCGACAGCAGCCCAAATGCAAGAGTCCCGCGGCCCGCGCCGCAGCCTACGACCTGCTGGTGGAGGTGGTCAAGGGTTCGGTGGAGAACTACAGACTGCTGCACAACTGGGTCATGTCGCAGCACATGCAGGGTGAGCGCCACAACCGTGAGTGTATTGCAGTAGTTTCCTGTGGACATCTCTGACTTCTGTTGCTTTTAAATTAGGCGGATGAGTTAAAGGAGACGTATTATGCCCCTTTTTACAATATGTAATAAGTCTCTGGTGTCCCCAGAATGTGTCTGTGAAATTTCAGCTCAAAATACTCCACAGATCATTTATTATATCATTTTGAAAATGCCTATTTTGAGTGGAAGCAGAAACACGCTGTTTTTCGGGCCTGTCTCTTTAAATGCAAATGAGCTGCTGCTCCCCGCCCCCTTTTCAAGAATAGAGCTGCGCCATTACAGCTCGTACCTGCTAAAAACATCTGTTTTGGTTCTGATTATCATGTTTATCGCGCTGAAATCATGCGTTTTAAACCATATGAGTTTAAACTTCTGATATACGGTTTTCTGAGAAGCACACGCACAGAAAGCGGCTGTCACAGCATGCGAGTACTAAACTAAGTTCTCATTCACACACAAGTTAATGTTAAAAACACATGAGTTACAAAAACAGTCGGTTATGTCTGTGAAGGTAAACAGCTGGTAAACTAATCTGTGTGGCAGCAGCAATATACAGTCAATAAATAAATAATTCCTCTGCTCTGTTGTCTCCTCTGAGGCTGGGACTCTAATCAGTGTTCTGTGCTCGTCTGTGCAGCCAAAGACAGAACAGTTAGCATGTTTTGCTCGAACTTTCACCATGGCATTAGAACTAGTACACAGTTGTCGCTTGTGAAATCAAAATGATGGTGCCGTTGGTGTAAACGTACAGATTAAGGGGCGGTAATATTATAATGAGATCCCTTTGCCACGTCAAAGCGCACTCGTTTTCTCAGACGCTTGCAGAAAAAGGCTTACCAAAACAAAGTTACTGGGTTCATCTTTTTCACGCTTCCTTGGTTGGTAGATGCACCGGGGACCTGATTATAGCACTATAGCACTGGAAATGTCAGATTTTCATGATATGTCACCTTTAATACAATAAACGTCCTTAGTTAACCTTAAAGTACTTTAGCTAACATTGAAAAATTCCTCTAAAGCATTAATTATTCACAGTTAATGTTACTTTCAACATGTACTAATGCATTGAACTAACAAGAAACGGGTGTATTTTTATTAACTAACATTAACAAAGTTTCATAAATACTGTAACAAATGTGTTGCTCGTAGTTAATGCATCAACTAAGGTTAACTAAGAGAGGTTATTGTTAAGTGTTAGTTTATTTTTTTTAATCCTAACCCTTATTTAGATCTAGACAATATTAGAAACTAAATCATCTTAATTATTAGCAAGGCTGTCCTCATAAATTGATTTATAAAGCAATAAGCCCCAAGAAGCCGTGGTTTACAGTGAATTTATAACAGCTAAGGGGTGTTGTTAGGAGTGCCTAAACCCCCCTTAGCTGTTATCAATTCACTGTAAACCACGGCTTCACGGGGCTTATTGCTTTTATAAAACGGTTATACGTAGTAAGGTTTCACAGAATAAAACGGAGCAAATAAAGTGTAATGATATTAATAAAAACAGTATTCTTCCACCAAACAATGTAGTTCCTCAGAAACAGTTGTGGTTGCAACAAAGTGGTTGCCGAGAAACACACAGAAGTAAATAAAGGTGTGTGTTCGTAGTGTAATTTACAACGGCTTCGAACATGGCTCAACCAATCAGAATCAAGGACCAGAACCTTCCGTTTTATAAAGGAAGTTTCGCTATGCTTTTATATCTCACACGAATAAAAAAACACACAAAATTGACATAACATTTTTATTAATTTTATTGTTTTTAAATATTTATTATTTTAAATTTAAATTTTTTTTTTGTTGTTGTAATTTTAGTACTTCAATTTAAACTTATTTTATTTTAGTTGCCAAGGCAAAACTTCTAATTTTCATTACTTATATTATTTACTTTTCATTACTTGTATATTATATTATATTTATTTCAGCCTAATTTCAATTAACGAAAACAATTTTAATAGTTTAATTTCTTTAAACAATAGCAACACAGAAAATCCATTCTTATGTATGTACACAAGCGCCTTGGTTTGAGCTTTGTTTGTTTGTTTTTAGCATCTCATGCGCCATATAAATGGGATTACTGGCCCCATGATGATGTCCGAGCCGAGTGTCGTTTTGTGGGATTGACTAACCTGGGCGCCACGTGTTACCTAGCCTCCACCATCCAGCAGCTCTACATGATCCCAGAGGCCAGACAGGCCGTCTTTACCGCTAAAGTGAGTTTATAAAACTGACAGTCAGACCTGTTCTTTTCTGTTTGTAATATAGGATAAAATGTCATTTATTTCTGTGATCAAAGCTGTATTTTCAGCATCATTACTCCAGTCTTCAGTGTCACATGATCCTTCAGAAATCAGTATAATATGCTGATTTGCTGCTCAAGAAACATTTCTGATTATTATCAGTTGAAATAACTTAATATTTTTCCATAAAACTGTGATAGATTTAATTTCAGGATTTTCTAATGAATACAGAGTTCAAAAGAATGGCATTTATTTGAAATAAAAATCTTTTGTAATATTATAAATGTCTTTACTGCCTCTTTTGATCAATTTAATACATCCTCGCTGCATAAAAGCATAACTATGCTGTCATGTCATAAATGCACTAATACATAACAGGCCATGCGTTACCATCAGTCAACCATCTTATTGTTTAATAACACACAGACGCCATTGTTTAGTTTCAAATGCTTCAGGATGTTGTTGGATTTATGTATTATAGTAATATGTGTTTATGTCTGTGTTTTATATTCAGTATTCAGAGGACATTAAGCATAAGACCACATTGCTGGAGCTGCAGAAGATGTTCACTTATCTAATGGTACGTTACTTTATCAAATCATGTGATGCCCTCTCATGACTGCAGATGTGATGCGATTTGAATTTCTTCTCCGGTGTTAATGTGCAGGAGAGCGAGAGGAAGGCGTACAACCCTCGTCCATTCTGTAAGACCTACACGATGGACAAACAGCCTCTGAACACAGGAGAGCAGAAAGACATGACCGAGTTCTTCACAGACCTCATCACCAAGATAGAGGAGATGTCTCAGGACCTGGTACGACATCAAAACAGCTTTGAAAGTGCTTCGTGAAATAGTCATAGATGTGTAATGCTGCTTTGTCGTTTCAGAAAAACACAGTCAAAACGCTGTTTGGAGGCGTCATCACCAACAATGTGGTTTCACTGGTAAGACTGAGCTGTTTGAATCTGCAGCTCTTGTGTGCAATGTCTTTTCTGAAAGAGAGAGATCGTGGAGGAGTGTTTGATTGGATATCTGTGTGTGTGTGTGTAGGACTGTGATCACGTGAGTCAGACGGCTGAGGAGTTTTACACCGTCAGATGCCAGGTGGCTGATATGAAGAACATCTATGTGAGTGTTTCTCATTTACACACACACACACACACATAAACTCATCAGAAGGAAGCTTAATGCTCTGTGTACAGGTCACACAAAGTAACAGGATTTAAAGGATCAACTACTAAATACTGGCTTTTCAATGGCAGATTTTATGATGTTATGGAGGGTTTTAAAGTACCGATAGCTATTTGTAATTACTAATGCTAAAGCACTTTCAATTTAAGTTAATATTTGAATTGTTTACTGAGTAACTTCAGTAGCATTGCTCTGTTTTTATGTCTTTTAATAAATCTTGCATTGTAATTGGAAAAAAAAAATATTAGTAATCCATAATCTTTTGAAAAACATTTTTACAATCAACATGTTTTGGGTGGAAAAATGGCTAATAATAGCCTTGACTGTAAATAATGCACGCAATATTTACTGTCAGTTTCTTTATCTGCAAGTATTTTGTCTGCAAAAAAAATTGATCACTGTCACTTTTTCTCATGACAGAGATTGAAGAGGCCAAAATAAGTATAAAACATAATGAAATACTGCTCAAGACCATTTATGTTTGTACCTTGTTGACAAAAAGAAAATAACGTTATATTACGCTCGTAATGTGAGATTATATTACAGAGATTGAATGAGATTAAGCCATTATATCAAAAAATGCCTTAATTTGTTTTCTGTTTGAATATATTGTAGAATGTAATTTATTCCTGTGATCAAAGCTGAATTTTCAGCATCATTACTCCAGTCTTCAGTGTCACATGATCCTTCAGAAATCATACTAATATGCTGATTTACTGCTCATATATCATCTGTTAAGTAATGTGACAGGGTTATCCTGTTGGTTATATCAGTAATAAGTCAAGGAGATGAACAGAGCATTTCAAGTCCTTTTATTTCCCCCAATTGAGTTACGGAAACCACCACTGTCACACAACATCAACCCTCAAAACTAATATAAAAACATCCTCTGTGTCTGTCTCTGTGTTTCAGGAGTCTCTGGACGAGGTGACCATTAAGGACACTCTGGAGGGCGATAACATGTACACCTGCTCTCAGTGTGGGAAGAAAGTCCGCGCTGAAAAACGGTATGGTTTGCTCTTTTCCTTCTCTGAGAGCTGGAATCTTTCAGTATTTTTTGACGTCTCTTTCTGTCTCTCAGGGCTTGTTTTAAGAAGCTCCCGCGGATCTTGAGCTTTAACACCATGCGCTACACGTTCAACATGGTGACCATGATGAAGGAAAAAGTAAACACGCACTTTTCTTTCCCGCTGCGGCTCGACATGACGCCGTACACCGAGGACTTCCTCATGGCCAAAGGAGACAGGAAGGAAGGTAGAGCGATTTTATTTATTTTTTTGCTGAAACTCTTTTTAAATCACATTTGTCTTCTCCGGTCAGCTAATCGTGATCTCATATGCAGGTTTCCGTGACGACAGTGATGCCAAAGTGGCTGAGAGTTACGAGTATGACCTCATCGGAGTGACGGTGCACACGGGCACGGCGGACGGCGGCCATTATTACAGCTTCATCAGGGACATCGTCAACCCTCACGCTTACCGCAATAACAAATGGTGAGCATTCACACTGCATTTACGGCTGCTGAACCATTTCAGCCCAGAGTTTGGTATTGATAACTGACCATCGTATGTGTTTGTGATGTCATTTCCTGTTGCAGGTATCTGTTTAACGACGCTGAGGTGAAGCCGTTTGATTCGGCCCAGCTGGCCTCAGAGTGTTTTGGTGGAGAGATGACAGTAGGTTTTTTGATATTTTTGCCACCAGATCAAGTCCTCCAATAAACGTTTAGGGATACATGCCTGCAAACTAGTCACTTTTCGGCGAAATTCGCCATTTTGAATCAAAATAGGTAATTTATATGAATCGTCTAGATCCAATATTGACTGTTTTTACTCAAGTTCACTGACAAAGTTTCAATCAAAGCCACAAGCAGAACTGTTTTGTGTCTCCGAGCAACACAGCGGTCTTTCGATACTGAATGAATCCACGTTTTTGAACAAATCAAGTGAGTCAATGACTCCGTAACCCATTTATAAAGACAGTAGTCACTTGCCTCGTTTTTGAATGAATCAGCCGTTTGAATAAATGACTAATGACTCGCTCATTAAAACAGTCATTTACCGTCATGTATTGGTGGTTTGGTTTTATATTTAAAAGTATTGGATTTTTCCCAACTTTTTTAACTTGTATGTTCAAAAATATTTAAAACATTAATCTTATAAAATTATTTATGCATTTAAAATTTTGTTGTGTAAATGTATTTATGGCATTTCTAATGCCACTTCAGATGCAGCTTCTGTTTCCTCTGCAGTGAAAAGATGGAGTTTCTTGATAGTATGCGCACTCTAATGCGAACATTAAAATTTGCAAAAATAAATTACTCCACTGCTCACAAAGAGAAGTATGAACACCGATGACAACAGAGGTGCACTGTCCAAAAAGTTTGTGGTATAAATGTGCTTTTTTTTTTACTTGAAGCGTATGTTGTCTTTTTCCTTTATTTTGTTGTCAGAGTGCACCAGAACACTTCATTTACTTGATAAATTCTCAAAAATGTTCTTATGGGGGGATGCCCCCAGACCCCTTGATAAGAGTCATAATCAGAACTATGTCACCTTTTTGACCTCTTGAGAGTTTGCAGGTATGAGGATAAACTAATATAAATCAAATCTTGTTAATGTTGTTTTAATTAAAAAATGCTTGTCTCATTTTAGACAAAAACATACGACTCTGTCACAGATAAGTTCATGGATTTCTCCTTTGAAAAGGTTGGTTTTGCGATAATAACAATGATAATTATTATAAAACAACAGAATAATAATATAAATATAATTTGATATTGATTATTATTATCATCATTTTTATTTTACATATGATTTGTAATTATAGTAAAAGTCATGAATTTTTTGTACATTAATATTTTATGTAATTTGGTATTTATATATTGAAAATATAATTATTATTATTGAAATAAGTCTTGCTTGAGATTTTGAAATCCTCAGAAATAACGAAAGTAACGTGTGATGTGTCTGTCTTTCAGACCCACAGTGCCTACATGCTGTTCTATAAGAGAGTGGAGGTGGAGGAAGAGAATGAGAAGGACTTGAACTTTGACATTTCTCCTGATCTTCTGGAGGTACAGACCTCTCACCGTCAGTCTTCACTGCACACTTCTGAGCATTTCACTGACGCTTCATCTCTCTCTGTCTCTCTCGTAGTGGATCTGGCACGACAACATGCAGTTTCTCCAGGACAAGAACATCTTTGAACACACATACTTCGGGTAAGAGAACAGTCACAAACCTATGTACAAGGATGTCTTTGATAACTCTTTAATTCTTTTTTTATTCATCATTTCTAGTTATGTATGGTGATATATAATATGTCTATGTAATTTTTCTCTCCTCATTCTACTCTCTCTGTTATTTTGTCTTATTTTCTGTTCTCCTTCTTTACTTTTATTTTATTTGTCAATGTAAAACTAATTTTATTTCAAAATATATTTCTATGATCTGTCCTCTCATTCTCTTCTCTGTTCTTTTTCATTCTTTTCTTTTGTTGTTTCTCTGTAGTTTTATGTGGCAGCTGTGCAGCAGTATTCCCAGCACTTTAGCGGATCCTAAATCCGTGTCGCTCATGACGGCTAAGGTGAGTCTGGCCACATGAACAGCACCACACTAACTGATGAAGTGGCAGCTTTCAGATGAGTTACTGTCCACGGGGAAATAGGGAGGTTCATAATTTGAGTCGTTTTCCACTCTTTCGCTCACAGCTCAGCACATCGTTTGTTCTGGAGACATTCATCCACTCCAAAGAAAAGGTGAGATGGACTTTTTTTCTGTTGTTCTTCTATTGTAATTTACCGGAGAGTCCTGATGACATTTTCTGTAGTGTTCAATATATCTGTAGTGTAATTGTAAGTTAACATTTCATTCTTTTTTTTCTCTCAGCCCACAATGCTGCAGTGGATTGAACTCTTGACCAAACAGTTTAACAATAGCCAAGCTGCCTGCGAGGTAACACACACTAGTTTCCATGTTTTATGGGAACATTCCATAGATGTAGCGGTTTTTATACTGTACAAACAAGTATAAAACCCCTACCCCTAAAACTTTGTTCGATTTATAAGCTGTTTCCTTCATGGGGACCAAAAAATACCTCCACAAGGGACACACACTCACACTTTACATGCAGCTTCTTGTTTCCCTGGATCTTCTGCTCTGTCAAATAACTTTTGAGGCAAATGAATGGAGAGAGTTGATGATATCAGCAGTGTTGTTGGATAATGCTGTTTTGGAGATCAGTGTGTCTGTGTCTTTGTGTGCGCAGTGGTTTTTGGATCAGATGGCAGATGATAACTGGTGGCCAATGCAGATTCTCATCAAGTGTCCCAATCAGATTGTACGTCAGGTGAGTGTCACATAAACACCTTTATTTAAAGATTTTCCTTAAATGAAGATTATCTTTATTAACAGACAAACCCACACCCTTCCTCTATAAGAAAACATTTGCATTGAAAAAAATAGTTAATGTGCTTCTGAATGTGCTGCTGTGATGTTCCAGATGTTTCAGAGGTTGTGTATTCACGTGATCCAGCGCCTCAGACCGGTCCACGCTCACCTGTACCTGCAGCCGGGCATGGAGGATGGGTGTGTGATGCGTCCCTTTTTGTCTTCCTCTGATGCCAGATAACCATCCTGTCCTCATATCTGCAAACACATATGCTGTGATCCTGCGAAATTCTTCTAGAAAAGTTCTCATTTCTGTTGGTCTGCCTGCAGATCTGATGATATGGACGGGCCGGTGGAGGACATCGGCAGCCGCTCCTGTGTGACGCGGTTCGTCAAAACGCTGCTGTCAATCATGGAGCACGGAGTGAAGCCGCACAGCAAACATCTGACCGAATACTTTGCCTTTCTATACGAGTTTGCCAAAATGGGAGAAGAGGAGGTAACGACTATTTATTTATTTAAGCACTTATTTGTTTTTACTTTATTCATCTACCTACTTATTTTACTTATTTCTATTTATTTATTTTACTTTTTGTTTTATTTAATTTTACTTATTTTATTTATTTAACTTATGTATTTACTTATTTAATTTATGTATGCATGCATTTATTTACTTATTTCACTTAGTTATTTGTTTATTATTTATTTATTAAAAATTTGACAATTTTTAATGTATATTCTTTTTCTTCTTTTAATATTTTTCTTTTCTTTTTGTCTTCACAGAGTCAGTTCCTCTTATCTTTGCAAGCCATTTCTATAATGGTGCATTTCTACATAGGCACTAAAGGACCTGAAAATGTGAGTGGCGTCTCATCAAGGCTTGGATCTTCTCTGATTCAGGATTTTCCTGATCTCAGATCATAACGTCCATCTCTCTGTCTCTCAGCCTCAGGTGGAGGTGTTATCTGAGGAGGAGGAGGGTGAGGAGGATGAAGAGGAGGACATCCTCTCACTGGCGGAGGAGAAGTACAGGCCGGCCGCTCTGGAGAAGATGATTGCTCTCATAGCTCTGCTGGTGGAGCAGTCCAGATCTGAGAGGTGCACACTGAAGAATTGGGTTTAAGCTCACAAAGCATATCATATTTCACCCCAAATGGATCATATTTCACCTTTGAATTTTCAAAGAAAATGAAACCTATTTTAGGGCTGTTAAAGATGTTGAAAGTAATTTCAGAAGCGTCACCAAACAGAGTTGCCCCATCGGCCATTTTTACTGCAATAGAGTAGTAATCTCTGACCATCTGTCTCTGTCTATAGACACTTGACTCTGTCTCAGAGTGACATGGCCGCGCTGACCGGAGGAAAAGGTTTCCCCTTCCTGTTCCAACACATCCGAGACAGCATCAACATCAGACAGACTTGCAATCTCATCTTCAGCCTCTGCAGATACAACAACCGCCTGGCAGAACACGTAAGATCTCCAGAACGCTTACCGTTCTGACATACCACACACTTCGTGTTTTTATAGAAAGCTAATTGTAACAGCTAAATGTTTGTAACATAAACCCTACTTCTTAGCATTCAGACATTTGCTTTTGAAAGTTTCTTCTGCTCACCGAGGCTGCATTTATTTGATCAAAAATACAGTAAAAAGAGAAAAAAAATATTGAGAAATTACAATTTAAAACAGCTGTTTTCTTTTTGAGTATATTGTAAAATATAATTTATTGCTGTGATCAAAGCTGAATTTTCAGCATCACTACTCCAGTCTTCAGTGTCACATGATCCTTCAGAAATCATTCTAATATGCTGATTTGCTGTTTAGGAAACATTTCTGATTATTATAAATGTATCGATGCATTTATTCTAAATATAAATCTTTTGTGACATTATAAATGTCTTTACTGTCATTCTTGATCAATTTAATGCATCCTTGCTGAATTTCTTTAAAAAAAATCTTGTTGACCCCAAATGTTTGAACAGTAGTGTAGCTTAGTTCTTGAGACAGTCTTTTTCCTTAAAGTATATCTATACATGCAAACAATTGTATCAATCTGTTACATAAGGTCTTATGGTTTGTGTTCTTCTGCTGGTATAGATCGTGTCAATGCTGTTCACCTCCATCGCTAAACTGACTCCAGAGGTAAGAACAGCTCTGAGTACTATTGTTGTTTTAGTATTTTATTCTTACACACCCTAACTAACATTTTGCGTGTGTCTGACAGGCGGCAAATCCGTTCTTCAAGCTGCTGACGATGCTGATGGAGTTTGCTGCTGGTCCTCCGGGAATGCCCTCGTTTGCGTCCTACATCCTGCAGAGGATCTGGGAGGTAAATCTGTCCACACACAGTCCCATCACTCTTTCGCTTTCTCACTTCTCCCCTGGATCAGTGCTTTACATCAGTCTTGTGTCTATGTTGAAGACCTGCCTCTGCCTCACTGATCTGAGCGTCTGATCTCTGTCTGTCAGGTGATCGAGTATAACCCGTCTCAGTGTTTGGACTGGTTAGCCGTTCAGACTCCGCGTAATAAGCTGGCTCACAGCTGGGTCCTGCAGAACATGGAGAACTGGGTGGAGAGGTTTCTGCTGGCGCACAACTACCCACGAGTCCGAACATGTGAGAATACACACCAGTACACACACATTATATATATATATATGAAAAGTTAATGAATTTTAATTGTAAATGTATTTTGAATAGTAAAAATACATGTAAATAAATGTATACTACTTCTATTCAGCAAGTTAAATGGATTAAAAGTGACAGTACAGTCATTTATAACATTACAAAAGATTTCAATTTCAAATGAATGCTGTTCTTTTTGTACTTTCTATTTATCAAAGAATCCTGAAAAATGTATCCACATTTCTACAAAAATATGAAGCAGCACAACTGTTTTTAATATTATTAATAATCAGAAATGTTTCTTGAGCCGCAAGTCAGCATATTTTCATGATTTCTGAAGGATCATGTGACACTGAAGACTGGAGTAATGATGCTGAAAATTCAGCTTTGATCACAGAAATAAATTGCATTTTAAAATATGTTACAAGTTAAAAGTTAAAACTGTTATTTTAAATTTTAATAATATTTCATAATACTGTTTTTACTGTATTTTTGATCAAAAAGCCTTGGTGAGCAAAAGAGAATTATTTTAAAAACAGTACAAAATCTTTAACCAATATTATTTTAGAATTATTGATATACTATTATAGTTTTTGTTTATATTTATATTTTCTGTTTTCATTTTTAGTTTTAAACTTTTTGAAATTTTATCGTGTTGACATTTGTATTTGTTTCTTTTCCTTCAAATATGACTGTATAGTTTTAAGTTTGTTTTAGTTATTTTAATACTTCAACTAAAGCTAAACGAAAATGAGAACTGTTGCCTTTACAACTAGCTGTAATAAAATAATTTTATTTATTATAGTATGAATTTTATTTAGTACTGTATTTGTTATATTCATTATAGTAATTTAAGTTTTTATATTTTATAGCCAAGTAACTAAAATGTGTTTTTTTTTTTTCAGGTTTTAGTTTCTGCCCCAGACTTTTAGTAGTAGAATAGTAGTGTATATATGAATACACATTATAAGACCATCAAGAATTACACACCTGCTTAAAAATATCTGAATGTTCCTTAAATAACATTTTATGCATCCACACAAACATCTGCAAAATGGATAGCTTGTCTTATTTTTATAATAATCAATTATTGCTTGATAAAATGTCAGATTTGACATTATTTTGTGACATATGTAATGCATTTCTCTCTCAGCGGCAGCGTATCTGCTGGTGTCTCTCATCCCGAGCAACTCCTTTCGTCAGATGTTCCGCTCCACGCGCTCTCTTCACATCCCCACGCGGGACCTCCCGCTGAGTCCCGACACCACCGTGGTTCTGCACCAGGTCTACAATCTGCTGCTGGGCCTGCTGGGCCGGGCCAAGCTCTATGTGGACGTGCCGGTGCACGGGACCACCAAACTGGTGCAGTACTTCAGCTTTATGACCTACTGCCTCATCTCCAAAACCGAGAAGCTCATGTTCTCCAGCTACTTCATGGACCTCTGGAACCTCTTCCAGGTACTTCACGTGCAGATGAAAGCATGTCTAGGTGCTCATGTGATGCATATTTGTGACCCTGGACCACAAAACCAGTCTTAAGTCGCTGGGGTATATTTGTAGCAATAGCCAAAAATACATTGTATGGGTCAAGATTTTTCTTTTATGCCAAAAATCATTAGGATATTAAGTAAAGATCATGTTCCATGAAGATATTTTGTAAATTTCCTACTGTAAATGTATCAAAACTTTTTGATTAGTAATATGCATTGCTAAGAACTTCATTTGGACAACTTTAAAGGCGATTTTCTCAATATTTAGATTTTTTTGCACCCTCAGATTCCAGATTTTCAAATAGTTGTATCTCGGCCAAATATTGTCCTATCCTAACAAACCATACATCAATGGAAAGCTTATCTATTCAGCTTTCAGATAATGTATAAATCTCTGGTTTTGTGGTCCAGGGTCACATTTGAAGCTCTCATGTGTCTCTCTCGATCTCACAGCCTAAGTTATCAGAGCCAGCCATCGCCACAAATCACAACAAGCAAGCGCTTCTGTCCTTCTGGTATAACGTCTGCGTGGACTGCAGCGAGAACGTGCGTCTCATCATCCAAAACCCTGTCGTCACTAAAAACATCGCCTTCAACTACATCCTGGCCGATCACGACGATCAGGAGGTGGTGCTGTTCAATCGCGGGATGCTTCCGGCATACTACGCCATCCTGCGCATGTGCTGCGAGCAGTCGCCCGCCTTCACCCGCCAGCTGGCGTCTCACCAGAACATACAGTGGGCCTTCAAAAACCTCACGCCCCACGCCAGCCAGTACCCAGGGGTGAGTACAGTGCCTACAGTCCTTCACTTTAGCAGTTTCTGAACCGGTTACCAAAGTTATTACAAGACATATGAGCAAACATGTTTTTTTCTTTAATTTATGGCATAGTTTATCAGTAACTATGGCACTGTAAAAAAAAAAAAAAAAAGCTTTATTTTAGGGAATGTTTTTTAGAAAATTAGGGCCCTGAAAAAAAAAAAAAAAAAGCTTTATTTTAGGGAATGTTTTTTAGAAAATTAGGGCCCTGAAAAAAAAAAAAAAAAAGCTTTAATTTATGGCATAGTTTATCAGTAACTTTGGCACCGTTCAAAAGTTTGGGGTTAGTATGTTGTTGTTTTACGTTTTTGACAGTCTCTTCTGCTCGACAAGGCTGCATTTATTTGATAAAAAATACAGCAAAAAAAACTTTCATGTTGTGAAATATGAAATAACTCTTTTCTATTTTAATATAATTTAAAATGTTATTTATTTCTGTGATGCGATCCTTCAGAAATCATTCTAATATGCTGATTTGTGCTCAAGAAACATTTCTTATTAATAATAACTGTTGAAAACAGTTGTGCTGCATAATAGTTTGTAAAAACAGTTTTCTTTTTTCTGGATTTTTTTCTCTTTTTATTATTAATAGAAAGCTCAAAAGAACGGCATTTATTTTAAATAGGAATCTTTTTTTAGCATAATAAATGTCTTTAGTGTCCCTTTTAAATAATTGAATTTGTCCTTGGGGAATCATTCTTTTTTTATTACACATTTACTTACTTTTTTATTTTATATATTGGTTTAAATATTTGTTTTATATTTTAAATAGTTTAAATAATGTTTATTGCTATAAAAATTCAATCAAATCAGTGTTTATAAATGCTCAAATTTTGTCCCAACTTTTAATAACAGGTTTGCAAAAATTGTAAATCTCAAATAAAATAAAGCACTGCGTATAATAATACTAAATTTAGTTTGACCTGTAAAATGTATAAACAACATTTTCCGAGAGTTCACTGATCATTTTTTGTTTGTCTTCAGAGTTTTAAGCTTCGAGTGCCTCCTGTTTCTCACTGTGTTTCTGTCTGAAGGAATATGAATGTTTTAAGCCTCAACTATTCAGTTTAATTCAGTTCAAGTCAATAACACTGTGTTGTTTTTCTTTCTCTGCAGGCGGTGGAGGAGTTGTTTAACCTGATGCAGTTGTTTGTGGCTCAGAGGCCTGATATGAAAGAAGAAGAGCTGGAGGACGTGAAGCAGTTCAAGAAGACCACCATCAGCTGTTACCTGCGCTGTCTGGATGGGCGCTCCTGCTGGACCACTCTCATCAGGTACACACACACTCCATTAAGTCTGGTTGAGTATTTTACAAGATTGAGCCGTTTTCATTCATACTAATCTCTTTGTGTACTCTCAGTGCCTTCCGTATACTGCTGGAGAACGATGAGGACAGACTGCTGGTGGTGTTCAACAGAGGACTCATCCTCATGACTGAGGTATTCATACTCTCACTCACTCTTTTCATTCATCTTCATATTTTAATGGACTGTTGTATAGAATTAAACATTTCTCTGACTGCAGTCCTTCAACACCCTGCACATGATGTACCATGAGGCCACTGCGTGTCACGTGACTGGTGATCTGGTGGAGCTGCTGTCTATTTTCCTGTCTGTTTTAAAGGCAATGCGGCCCTACTTACAGCGCAAAGGTAGTGCATAACCCATAATACACCACACACTTTACTGATGTTTATGATTACCCATAATGCATATTAAACAAATAACTCCAGGGTTCTTCATTACTTATGGACCATAGCATGCTATATAGAATCTCTGTTATCCATAATGCACCATACACAATACAAAATTACTCAGTTACCCGTAATACACCTACACTTGCAATACAAGTACTCATTATGCATAATGCACCCTACCATGCAATGCAAAACTACTTGTTACCCATAATGCACCTTAATGTGCATTACAAAAGTACTCATTACCATTAAAGGGTTAGTTTACCCAAAGATTAAAATTACCCCATGATTTACTCGCCCTTAAGGCATCCTAGGTGTACTTTCTTCTTTCAGACAAATTCAATTGGAGTTGTATAAAAAAATGTCCTGGCTCTTCCAAGCCTTGTTCAACAGTCCAAAAGAAGTCTAATAAAGCGCATCCATAGAAAGTGCTTCACATGGCTCTGGGGAGTGAATAAAGGCAAAATCGTTTTTGTAAGAAAATATCCATATTTAAAATTTTATGAACCGTAATCTCTAGCTTCTGCTAACTGTTGTACGCGTAAGCCGTTCCGGGTGGATGACGTTGGTGTAGCATGCAGTACAAAAGAAAGTACTCATTACCCATAATTCACCTGAAAAATCAATACTAAAGTTCCCAATATCCCATAATGCACCTTATGAATTACAAACGTACTTATTTACCATAATAGATCTAAATGTGGAACACAAGTACTTCATTATCATTATTTAATATATCATGCAATGCAAAACTATTCAATTACCCATAATGCACCTTAACCCTTAAATGCATACCTCGGGTCTTTAGCAACCCGGGACATCATTCACTACCCTCTCCCTCCTTCATTTTTTAAAGTTCGACATCAACTTTCTTAGTATTCTTCAATCTATCCATTATAAACAATAAAACAAAAAAAATAATAAAATATAAAAGAGTGCCTGTTTTCTGATTAATTTTGTGTAAAAAAGTGTATAGGGTCACTAGAGACCCGAGGTATGTAAATGTGCAAGTATATTTTTCCTGCACAACTTTATTTACATATCTGATGACTCAATATGTGCAATGTATCTTTATTCCTCGAGGTGGCACTGTTTGATACACAATGATGAGGTGATGTTTCACTCATAATTACCGCAGGCATAAAACAAAAGAATATCATCAGCAAAAATGTAACCGGTTTGAATGGCTTTACTGGAGCGCAATTACTGTACGAAATGAAATATATATGTCACTGTGATGTGGTGAATAAACTGCCAGTGATCAAAATATTTAATATGAAGTCATTGAAAACGATAGTTTTGAGAATATGTTTGAGATCGCGAATTTGAGCCAGATGCTGAATGTACTGTGGAAGTGCTCTCTGACGATGACAGCGATGGTAAAATCATCTGTTCACATTGAACCCTTTTAAGTTTCAAAAGGTAACGAAATATGCTTTATTTTATTCTTCTGTAATTGTTCTTAAAATATCAAGAGAGTTTTTTGCTATTGCAGCAGTTACAGATCCAACCGTGCGAGATATAGGTCCGGGTCGCTAAAAACCTGAATATGTAATAATGATTGGCGAAACATTCATGCATTTAAGGGTTAACAAGGATTGCAAAAGTACTCATTACCCATAATGCACCTAAAGAAGCAATGAAAAAGTACTCATTACCCATAATGCACCTAAAGAAGCAATGCAAAAGTACTCATTACCCACAATGCACCTTAACAAGCATTGCAAAAGTACTCATTACCCATAATGCACCTTAAAAAGGAATGCAAAAGTACTCATTACCCATAATGCACCTTAACAAGCATTGCAAAAGTACTCATTACACACAATGCACCTTAAGCAGTGCAAAAGTACTCATTACCCATAATGCACCTTAACAAGCATTGCAAAAGTACTCATTAAGTAAAATACTAAAAAAAGCACATGCTGCACACTCAAAAATCACAAGCGAGACGAAAGCAATGCAGGCAATTTACTGAAAAAAACAAGGCAACAAGGCAAACATTTCAGTCACATGTTGACCATTTTCAATGGCAAGCTAACAATGCTGGAACAGAAGCCATCTTGATGCAATGCAGAAGTACTCATTACCCATAATACACCTTAATGTTCAGTACAAAAATACTCATTACCATACCGTTCCTAAAGAGTTAGTACTGAAGTACCTCATTTTCCATAATGCACTTGTATGTGCATTGTAATCTCAATCACTGCTGATTTGTGTCCATCTGTAGATGTGAAGCAGGCGTTGATCCAGTGGCAGGAGAGGATTGATTTCGCTCATAAGCTGCTGACGCTGCTGAACTCTTACAGCCCACCAGAGCTGCGTAACGCCTGTCTGGGTGAGTCGCCACATCCACCAAACAAACACACCACTCTTCAAATGAACCGAAACAGCAGATGAATGTGATCTGAATGTGCATGTTTATTCTCAGATGTGCTGAAGGAGCTGGTGCTCTTGAGTCCTCATGACTTTCTGCACACGCTCGTGCCCTTCCTGCAGCACAACCACTGCACCTACCACCACAGCAACATCCCCAGTGAGTCCCGCCGAAAGAGCATACTTGCAGCACTGATCATCATCATCATGATCACCGTGATCTGTAACAATGTCTGTGTGTGTTTGCAGTGTCGTTTGGCCCGTACCTGCCCTGTAGAGAGAATATCAAGCTGATGGGCGGAAAGAACAACATTCGTCCTCCCAGACCGGAGCTCAACATGTGCCTGCTGCCCTCGATGGTGGAGACCAGTAAGGTGTGTATGAGACCGATGCATGATTCCTGTCGCACGCTGAGCTTAAGTTATTCATCGAGTGCGTTTTGTGTTTCCTGTAGGGTAAGGATGATGTGTATGACAGGATGTTGTTGGACTACTTCCTGTCGTATCATCAGTTCATTCACCTGCTCTGTCGAGTCGCCATCAACTGTGAGAAGTTCACCGAGACTCTGGTGAAACTCAGTAAGGATGCTTCACTCTCTAAAGCTCATATTGACTCTCTGTGTGTGTGTGTGTGTGTGTGTGCTAATGGTGTTTATTCACCTGTGTGCAGGTGTGTTGATAGCATATGAAGGACTTCCTTTACACCTGGCTCTCTTTCCAAAACTATGGACAGAACTCGCTCAGTCTCAGGTAAAATCTTCTCAGTCATCTCTCACACACACACACACATGATGAAGCAGTAAGTCAGAGGTCATGCTTTACCACAAGTTAAGCTTGATGAGACGTGGCATGCCTAAAACTGCGGTAAAATCACTGTCATGCATAGTTTTAAAGTATTTAAAATGTAATTGATTGAATAACTAATTAATTAATTCAGTATTTAAACTGCTCTCATAACTGTCTTTACATTACAGTACAATTTTTAATTACAAATCTCTGTATCTCAGATAGATGCCTAATATAGCAGACAGTAGAGGTGGCGTTTAAGCAGCAGATATTTCAGAGACATGACTATAAAAACAAAGCCGTGTCATCCAATCAGAAGTGAGAGTCAGATGTGTGTGTGTTTTCTGGTCTCTGTCAGTGTGCGATGGCTCAGTCGTGTGTGAAGCTGTTGTGTGAGGATCCAGCATTTGGAGAATACATGAAATGCATCCTGATGGACGAGAGAAACTTCCTCAACAACAACATCGCCTACTCCTATCTCACCTGCTTCTTACATAAAGTAAATACTCATCTACTTCTCAAGCAGATTTACTGTAATCATGGGTAAATCTTGTCTAGTTCTGAAGTAACTACACGACTCTCTTGCACTTTGAAACTTGATTTGTTTGTGTGTTTAGGTGCAGGTGCAGGTGTTATCAGGCCAGAGCTGCTCGAATCTCGTCAATGTGTTGGTGACCAACCTACTGAACGAGTACCACAGCCTGCAGCCTGAGCTGACCAATCAGAGAGCAGAGATGAGCAAGACCAGCAGCCTCCTGAACGCAGTCAGTACAGCTCCTCCTCACGTCTCACCCAGCGCTCCAGCGCTCTTTATTCATCCGTCTCGCTCTCTCTCTCTCTTTCTCTGTTGAAGGATCTGCGTGCGCTGCTGCTGGTGCTGTCGGTTTATGCCCCTCAGCAGCTGGACCCTGCTTTAGGCCCGGCTCTACAGGAGCTGCTGTCCAAATGCAGACTGTGTCTGCAGCACCACGCCACATTAGAGATGGAGGCCAAGGAACGCAAAGTCAGAGGTGTTAATACAAGCTCAAATACACTTAGATCACTGCCATGCATGGCTTTGAATTATTAAAAAATATATTATATTATTAATTAATAATGTAATTAATTAATATAATTAATTAATAATAATGATAATAATATTAATGCAATTTAAGTTATTTTAATTTATTTATTTAAAAAAAAAATGGTAGCAACAGCTATGAGTACAAAAAGGGAGAAGGTATTTCTTGTACCTCATGGCTTTGAATTATTTTATTTAAAGTAATAATAATGTATTATTATTATTATGCAATTGATTTATAAAATGGTAGTAACAGCTAGGGGTACAAAAAGGATTTCTTAAACATCTTCCAAATTACCAAAAGTACATTTTAAACAAATAATGTAAATAATATTGATACTTGTATTTATAAAGCGCTTTTCAGGGTACTCAAAAACACTTTAATTAAAAATATAAAATATAAAAATTCATTACATATTTTAAAATAAATGATTTAAAAATAAATAAAAGTAATTATTGTATTTATTTATTAATGAAAAAAAATGATAGTAACAGATAGGGGTACACCATTTTTTTGTACACCATGACTTTGAATTATATTAAATATCATATCATATATATAATTTGAATTATTTAAAATATATTAGTGTTTTCAAACGATTAATCGCAATTAATCGCATCCATAATAAGTTATTGTTTACATAATATATGTGTGTGTACTGTGTATATTTATTATGTATATATAAATACACACACACACACGGTATATATTTCAAAAATATTTACATGTATATACAGTATATTCATATAATTTATATTATATGTAAATATATTCAAAATATAAACAACTTATTTTTCTTATATATACATGCATGTGTGTGTATTTATATATGCATAATAAATATACACAGTACACCAATCTACTTCAACATATGCTGATAATGGTATATAGCTAACTGTTCATTTATTCCCTTAATATTTCTCTTGTGGCCCGTACATAGTGAAAAAAAAATGTTAAGAGACGTATTTCGTGTTAAACAGGTTGTTTTTGAAAGTCGGTGCTTGAAATAAAAGCTTTTTATTTCATTTATTTTTATTGATGACTACAGTGTTAATATTTTAATTAGGACTATAATTCATTGTATAATAGACCTTTTTTAAAAGACCTTATTTATAATATTTTAACTGAGTTAATAGCTTAATCTTTTGTTATACTCTCAGCGGGTCAGTTGTGTGGTAATTATTGCAAGGCAAATTAATTTTAATTTAATAAAAGTAACTTCATAATACTAATAGGCCTAATAAGAATGTAACATGCCTACATTAATTGGAAATGCCAAATCCTCTTAATATTGCCAAACATTGATGTTTTTGACGATATCTCTGGCTGTCGTCGATACAAGATCATCGTCTTTCGACGCACCGAAGCAAGGGGAGGTTATCGCGGGGCAGACAGCATGTTGTCTGTTGCGTCGTTTGGACTGCCTTGTGCAGCGGCACTGAGAACATTACTCACACACTTTAAGCTCTTTTATTTTCCAAATGTAATAGGATTAGCGCAACAAATCATTCGGTTTGTAATGCGTACCGAACCGAAAGCCTCTTACCGAGCGGTTCAATACGAATACGTGCATCTATATATATA
>NW_015505431.1:1032956-1047054 GCF_001515645.1 Sinocyclocheilus grahami
TGTATATATATATATATATATATATATATATATATATATATATATATATATATATATATATAAAACGGATGTTTGTTTGTTTTTGTTTTTTTGTTTTTTTTATATCTTACAAATTACCAGATGTTTATTGTAGTTATGCATCCTTTTATAATAGTATTTTTATACATAAGTAATAATAATTGCAGAGTACTTTGAAAGGTAAGGTCAAAATACCTAAACACTTTGTGACACAACAATAATTACACATTGCAAACAGTCCTAAAAAGGCTTAATTTTTAAAGTATGAAAATGATCGTATTTAAGTGGGTGTTGCTTCATTTTATTCTTCTGTCTGTCTGGCAGTGGAAGAGGAAGGCGTCACTCCAGTGAAGCGCCGGCGGGTGAGCAGCAGTGCTGAGGATCGGCCGGCAGACAGCGTTTGCCCGCCATCTACTTCCTCCTCATTGGCTCCCTGCTTGGAGCAGAAGGCGGAGCCAGGGGAGGCGTTTACGCCAACCAGCACTTCGGACACTGAAACCCGAGACTCCTCCCTCATCGACCCAGGAGTGGAAAACGACCCGCCCTCTCCCGACAGTGCGTCCCTCGAGGAGAAGAAAATGGAAGTTTCTTCGTCATCCTCATCCTCATCTTCGTCATCATCCTCCTCCTTTCCCGAAGCGTTCGGCCGAACGGACGAACCTCCACCGCAGATAGCTGGAAGAGAGGAGGAGGAAGAGGAGGATGGGCGGAAGGAAACGCAAGAGCAGGAGGCGGAGCCAGAGCGAGAGGAAGTGCCCTCCACTTCCTCCTCCTCTGCAGACTCGGTGCTTTTACTCTCCAGCCTGCCGGATTCTGCCGAGGGGCGGAGCTGCTCGCTCCAGGAGGCGGAGTCAGGCGGATGTGGCCACGCCCCCGTGCAGGATGCTCTGGAGATGCTGTCGCGCACAGTTGAGGCCACTATCGCTGTGGTTGCCAAACTTTCGAACGGGAAAGGAGGGACACGCCCCTCGGCTTTGTGACGTTACTTTCACGTCGCTCCTTTTTCCGCATTTCACGTTTTTTCGTTCGCCATGCTGTTCAGATTTGTCTTTTTACGAATAATTGAAGTCCAACTTTTTTTTCCTTTTCCCGCCGTTTGGCCTCGCTCTTCATCTGTTTCGTGTTGCAACACAAAAAGTTCTGTTTCCGGGTTCCAGAAAACTGAGCTCCGCATTAATTGAACAGAATGAAAAACCAACTGGAGCGTCTTTTTTTTCAAAGGGCAGGTTTTTTCTTTTTTAAACCGTGATTTTGTTGGTTTCTTTGTTTTGAAGTGGTTTGTTTTCGAGGCTGCAGTGAAACAGGGAAAAGGTTTACAACGTTTTAGTCCCGTCAGTGCATAATGTAATTTGCGTTTTTATTCACGTGTATTATTTTTATTATCACGATTGTCTTCTGTGCCAGTTTTGTACTTACACGTGTGAGGCTGAGACGGCCTTGCTGTGTTTTTTTTCTCTGTGGTGGATATCAAAAACTATGTTTACTTTGTATATTGAAAAGAAAGAACGAACCACAAGAACCTTGATTCTGTAAAGAATCTTCTAGATGTTGCCTGGCTTTGTAAATGAGATGGTTTATATATATATATATATATATATATATATATATATATATATATATATATATATATATATATATATTTCTGTAAGATATATGTATACAGTATATATCCATTCAAGTGCAGTATACTGTATATATAAATCTACTGTGTATATATATATATACCTACGTTGTGTATATAGAAACTTACGGTGCTCTTTTCAGGCTCAGAACATTTGTGGCTGGAATATTGCACATTTGATGGAACAGTTGGAGCTCTATTTTATTTACCGAAATACATTCCATAATCTATTGGATGTCATTCTTCTCGTTCTCTGTATTTGATTTCTCTCTCAGTCTTTCTGTTTTGATTTATTTTAATATAGGATATAACTTAATAAAATTTTAATATGATTTAATTATGAATCGAGTCCAAAAAAGCAAGTTGTGGGCTGATTATTTTATTTAATTTTTTTTTCCCCCCCCTTTCTGTTGTGAGTGTAACTAGTGGCTAAGATGGCTGTGTTCAGAATAGAATACATAGCGTACAATATACAATAGTGAACACCGCATACTTCCTTTTTTTTTCTGTAAATGCAACAATAAACATTTCAAATGTTAATGTGCTGCATTGTTTACCAGAAACATTTAACATTTCAGAAATACTACAGATTTTTATATTTTTAATGCATTAAAAAAATTTTTTTTTATTTTTTTGTACAAATGCCTCAACGTTTGACTTTCAATTCAGATGAGTCTAAAAATATTTGCATATGCAACTGTTGTCAACAAAAATGTAAGTGTACAAAAAAATGTTGTGTACAAAAAGTAGTAGTGTGCTAGTATGCTTTTCTGAGCACAGCCCAAAGCACAAACTGGTTTAAAGGGTGCTAAAACTCAAACTCATCAAAACTCTTAAAGCCTCAGCTGTGGATTGTCCTTTGATAAATATACACGTCCACAATGGTTAAGAAACATATTCAAAAAGTTTAATCATTCTAAAAAGGTATTTACATCATCAAAGATACAAATTAAACGTGTTTTGATACACAATTGTAGCTGAGCCGGTTAAAGTGCAAAAGCCTACTGTTATTTGTATGCAGGTTTTGGGATGTCCGAATCCCTTTGTAAAAGACCACGTGGAAAATCAAAATGCAAGGCAGTTGAATGTACATATTACTTAAAAGAAAGGAAAACATGTATACAAAGGAGATTTTTTGCTCTTTTCTAAAAACAGGTGAGTTTAAGACCGCAGCGTAACTGAAATGAAACCTAGAAGTGATTGATGGTGCAAATGCTACATAGGCAGCAAGCATAAAATGTGTATAATATAGTAGTATATAGTATATTTATAGTCAACATTTCTCTCTGTCTTGTCACAATGCATTATGGGATTTGCTTGTATCTTTTGGAATTGCCTTAAAATGCGACTCACTATATTATGGAACAGAGCTTTAATAGTGTGTCAGAATTCATTTGAAAACTCATGAACTCTTATAATGACAAGTATTGAGGATCTTTTATCCATTGGGATGTTTTCAGAAGGCAGAGATGCTGCTTCCATTTCTCAAATCTGCGTCATTTTCGGAATATCTTTCAAACTCGCGTGTGTTACTGAACTCAACCTGAAAAACAAAATTTGAAATATGTATTTGTAAATGCAAACTTTTTAAATTCAGTAACAGAATATTGACTGAATTGTACGTATGAACTGAGTGCTTTACCTCTTTGGCTTCTTCTTTTTTGCTGTCAACAGAAGAAACGTGTTTAGTCAAACATCTCAGAACACATTTTGTATTTGAGATCAAATTTTTAAAAAGTGTGAGTGCATCTTTGACAATATTGTGGTGTTTACCTGGAAAAGTTAAGACCATTGTCAATGCTTGATCTGTTCTGTATTCCGCCAATATTGAAGCTCTCTTTGTCAGAATCTGTGTCCTTCATTTTCTTATTCCTGAGGCAGCAAAAATAATGTATTATATAAATACTTAGCCATTTTTCCACTTGAAAAAAGTTTACCCCTAAAAAAATTTGTAGTCATTTTGAAAAATGTGCAAGGAAAAATGGCCACTAATAATTTACCTAACGAGATTGACAGTTGTCAGAGCGATAATTCCCACAATGCACATAGCCAGCAGAACACTGAGAGCAATAAGTACTGCTTCGCTGGAATCTTCAGAACTGTTTCCAGAACCATCCTCCACTTTGAATTCCAAATCGGAACCAAACACCTTCTCCAGTTCCACTTTTAAAGCTTCATGATTACTCTGCAGTTTCCTGTGGGACACAATTCAGATCCCTCAAACTCGCATTTTGTAAACGGCATAGACTTGTGCAACAATGGAAACCTAGTAGGGTTTAAAAGCAAAAAAGTGAAATAATTTATGAATGTATTGCATTTCTAACTTACTCTTTGACCACCGTTGCTTCAATGACGGCACCACTGGTATCCATCGCAATGAAGCTGATGTAAGTCTTGGCTGTAGACTCTCGGAGAATGGTGCGCATCTCAATCCCATCCTTAGCTCTCACACTGAGGATTTTCACATTCAAACCTAAAGCTTTCTTCATGGAACTGAGAAAAAAACACCAATGAAACATTCAGTTTGATTTGTCAACTGCAACAAGTTTATTAAAAAGAACCAACTCAAAAAGAACGATTCATTCAAGTTTGGAAACATGCATAATATGGACTATATAATGGTGTCTTTTTTGAAGCTTGATAGTCCAATGGTCAATGTGAATTTAACAAAAAAAAAACTTTCCATTTGTCTTGGAGTGAAAAGTCAGCCACATCAGGTTTGGAATTACATAAGGGTGATTAAATAGTGACAAAATGGGTGAACAATTTGGACGAACATACTTTCTTTTCTCAAAACACAAATTGCAATGATTAAACTTCCCTTCTGTCCCCATGCAAAGTAAGCTGAGAAATGGCAATTCTACTCACTCTTCAATCTCTGGTATCTTTTTCTCCACTGTGAACAAAGCCTGGTTTAGAGAGATGACCACAACGTTGTCACTTTCGCTGTCTTTCACTATGATCTGTAGGTGGAAAACATGAGAGCTTGTTTTGATCTTTTGAATTTTCAAAAGATGGAATTCTCCATCACAATGCCTTTGGTCATTTGAAAAAGCCTTGCAAAAGCTTTTCCCTGTTGTCTCTCTTTCTTCTCACCTGTACTGTTGCAGTTGTGGACAGTCCATGTTTATCCGTGGCTTTAACGTCTATGGGAAACAGACCGTCTCCGACACTAGATGCATCCTGTACATAGATTTGACCAGTGTTTGCCTCTACTTCCACCAGAGATGTGGACTTCACCAGGGAATACTGCAATTCTGAGCTCTCGCCCACATCTGGGTCTGATGCCTGAGGGGCGCATGACATTTCAACCACTTAGTAACCCCGAAAAATACTTGATTAGCTACAATTAGCAACTTCTCTAGGCTATTACTTATATACAGTTCTGTGTTCTAGGTATTTCCATTTTGCAAGGGTCTTCAAGGAAGTTACTATAGCATTAGCAATGCGGTTGCTAAGATGTTCTCTTTGGTTGCTAGGTGTTTGCTTTCTGGCCTGAGTCAAAAGAGCCCACCCACAAGTCTCTATGATATTCTAGTCTCTAGATATATTTCCAGTGTACCTTGGCAAATGGCAAAATGAATCTGAGTACATCCATTGCATTTACAACTGATGTCTATGCCCTCTTTTGTAAAGCACCAGCCACCTCTGAGATTCACTTACCTGGACCTTCACTATAGGGAATTTGTATGGAGTGATAGTGAAAATTTCCGCCTCATATATTTCAGTCTCAAACACAGGAGCCTCATTCACGTTCTCAACCTGAATGCTGACCTGAAAGATAAGAGAGAGAGAAAGTCGAATGCTAATATATCTGAGCCCCGTGCCCACTTTTTTTTTTTTTTTTAGAGAAACTTTGGTTTTAACATGTTGGAACATCAAGACTTGGGTCCAAAACACATTCTTCTCAAGTATGTGAACACAAGCATTTCTAGTTAAACAAATGTATCATTACATTCTTAAATTTAATTTATTCGCAATTTGCTACAAATGTTCTTTGTGCATTCTCTGTGTTGCATTAAGAGGTGCAATGTTCTTAAAGGACAACTACTCTGCAGGTTTTAGCTATCCACCATTGGTGTTTGCAAACGTGTGTAGAGTTTGTTTCTGGCCTTGTTTGTAGTTGAATAGTACCATTGTCTCTGCAGTGTTTGGAGGAGTTCTGGAGTCTATGGCCTCTACTGTGAGGATGTACCACTCCTCTTCCTCCTTGTCCAGTGGTCTGAGAGCTTTTATGATTCCCTCACCATCCACAGAGAAGACATCTTCGTGTGACTTCATGTTATAGCTGACTGTAACCAGTGGATTCCCTGTTAATGCCTTGACCTCCCCGACTATCGTGGCCTCAGGTTCGTTCTCCTTAATTACGAAGTTGTAGGAGGAGCTCTCAAAAGTCACACTCTCAGTGAGAGCGGCAATTTTGAAGTTAATCAAGACTTCAGCTACAGAGAGAAGAAAGATGTTAGTTTTGACACGTTCATCGGATTAGATTTGAATACTGAGGGGAAATTAACTTTTTATTTGCAAACGTTATTTGCATTCGTTTGACTTTTACATTAAATGTTCCCTCCTGGTGGAATGACCAGCACAACTCAATCCAAGTTCTTAGCCATCTTCAAGAATTGGCTAAAAACACATCTCTTCCATCTGTATTTGACCCTCTAACTCTAGCACTCTCTATTCTAATTCTATTATTTTTATTTATCATACAATTAACAAAAGCAAAAAGGCCTCGAACACTAGCTTTCACTATTCTTTTTCTATTCTATCGGTTTTCTTTTTATTTATATAATTTAAAATAAAAAAAACCTTGCTACGTGTACTGCGTTAAACTAACTGAGACTTGTTATAGCACTTGCTATCATTGCTCTTTTGTTGATTTTGATCGCTTCCATTGTCCTCATTTGTAAGTCCCTTTGGATAAAAGCTTCTGCTAAATGACTAAATGCATTCACAATGAATTCAATTCAAAGGAACTATGCAAACCAGAACCAAACCTTCATCAGACTGTGCTGGTGTTCCATGATCTGTCGCAATAGCAGTCAGGGTTAGCAGCATGTCTTCTGTGACCTCACTAAGGTCAGAGGTCAAAGTAATGTCTCCTGTTTCAGCGTCCAGTGCAACCATGGGAGAGTCTTCAGAGAAACTACAGAAAGACAACATTCATGCATCCATCTTAAAAAGGTGTCATGTAGGTAAGTGTGTTTTTATGATTAATCCTTAAAGAGTTTAACTTTTCTAAATGGAAGCCTAGTTATAAGTATGAAAGTCTTGCGCTGTACCTGTAGCTAATGATTGCGTTGGATCCGGCATCTTTATCTGTGGCAGAGACTGTCAGCAGCAACTTTCCAACCTTGGCGTCTTTAATCAGAATGCTTCTGCTGTAAGTGTCAGAGCTGAAGACTGGAGCGTTGTCATTGACGTCTGTGATACTGACCCTCACTGTGGTGATGTTCTGCAGAAAAATAAACACAAGCAATCCTTTGTAGTACAGACCAAAAGCCCATATTTGCAATGTCTAGTATCAAACTTAAGGATTGTAATTAGTCAAATCTGGAGGTTTGAATATTGAAACAAAGTTGGATTCACAGCGCAATGTCTTAATCGATAGCAGCTTAGACTGGTTGATCATCTGTGCAACATAAAAAACTACTACCTGGAGTTTGCTTTACATGTCATTTAGAGATGGAAAAATATTAAATTTGATGTAAATTTACAGCAGTAAGTAGTCAACCCTGTTCCTGGAGGGCTGCCATTCCCCAGAATTTAGCTCCAACCCTAATCAAACACGCTTGAACCAGTTAATCAAGGTGCTCATGATTACTTGAAAACAACAGCCAAGTGTGTTGGAACAAGGCTGGAACTAAAGTCTAGGAAAGCAGAGGCAGATTGTTACCCCTAGTCTGTGTTGTCCAAGTTGCATGCTACTAAGTGCCTCAAACAAAACTCAAGGGAAGTGTTTCAAAGATTTGATTTTCATGAACTCTGGGAAAACTATTTTATCCTTCAAGCATGTCTTGTATCATGGCGGACAGGTAAAAATAAAATTACATGCTGACTCCTTTGTCTTTCAGAAAACCTGATGATCTGATTTTTGTTATATTGGCAATGAGGACCAGTAGTCTGTAAACAGACTGTGGGAATGCTGTCTGAGGTTGTGACTAAGAATGTACCAGTAAGTACAATAACAAAACTGCACTGATATATGCCGTTAGATCATGCTAATTGTTCAAAGAAAAGGAAATTACATTTCCCTGTGGGATGCCATGATCCACAGCAACAATGACCACATCATACACATCTTGTGTCTCCCGATCCAGCTCCTCGATGGCTAGCAGAGTTCCATCCTTAAGGGAGAAAGGAAATAAATATAAATAAGAACTGAACAACTGACAATGCACTGTCATAGGTTTAGGTCCTCACATCTTTGAAGCTGAAGATATTGCTGTGTGAGTAAGTAGTGATGGCGACACGTCTGTTTTCTCCAATGTCAGAGTCTGTGGCTGATATCACGCACACCTCTCCAGGTGATGAGGGAGTGTAAACACCTTCCTGAATCTCAATGCGCTCTGGGAGAGGAAGGAATTGTGGGTTGTTATCGTTGACGTCCAGAACAGTGATGTTGACCTGAGCTGTGGAGCTTAAACCATCATCAGGCTGGTCTACAGCTATTACCTAAAGAAAACAATGCAAGCATCCCATTTAGAATGAATATTTATCCTGAACATGTTGTGAATAGTTGTGTTCAAGAGATGAATATGACAGTTTTGTACCTCAATGATGTAACTGTCTATAGTTTCTCTATCCAATGTGGCATCACTCTTGAGTGATATTACTCCTTGATTGTCGATCGTGAAGGTGTCGCTGTTCATGATAAAGAAACCTTTAGAGAACCCACCCTGATCGGAAAGGAAACAAGAAAAGGTAATTCAATCAAAACAAATTTGGAATGTTGGCTTGACAAAGCTTTACTTGGAAATTTACAAGGAGAATTTGAAAGTTGTTCAGGTCTTTTGTAGTTTAAATTGTAGTTTGGAATGTTACATATGCCTTGTATACTTGCATGACTAAGCTGTTGCTAAACTTTTCAGAGTAGTTGGTAGGGAATTTTTCCTAGGGTGGCTAACGTGTTCAGGGGCACTGCTACGGTTTCTGGGCACCCTGAACAGCATATTGACTCGGACCCCCTCTGTAGAAATTGTGTTCCAAAGGGCATGGGTTGTATCAGGCCCCTATCTGATCAGGGCCCTTGGAATCATCCTAACCATCCCCCTGTTACGGCACCCCTGAAGGTGTTACGGAGTTTTAAGTTGTTGCTAGAGTGTTCTGGGTGAAAGTTGAGTGTTGCTGAGAAGGTCCAAAGATGTTCTGAGTGGTTTCTATGCAGCTGCAAGAATGACGAGTCTCAGCAACCACTCAGGACACCTCTGCAACCGCTTAAGAGGATGAATATAGAGTGTTGCTATATGGTTGCTCATGTTTTTGAGGTGATTAAATTGCTTCTAAGGTTTTCTGGGTGGTTGCTAGAGGCATTGCTAGGCAGTTACTACATAGGCTTTACGGGAGGGGTTAATGGGGGGTTTCTCTGCAGTTACTACATAGACTTTAGGGGATGTTGCCAGAATACCATAAGTTTGTGTCTACTTTTCTTACCTCATCCTCATCTGAAACCTCCAAAGATACCAGAGCAGTTCCACCTGCAAGGTTTTCATAGACGGACACATAATACTGGTCCTCCTTACTGAACACAGGAGCTTTATCGTTCGCGTCCTCAACCCACACCGTTACAGAAACACTGCCAGTGTGAACAGGGTTTCCTCCATCTCGTCCCTCCACCTCTAGAGTGTACCTCTTAGCTTTGCCATAATCCAGCTTTTCAGCTAGGTTTATGGAGCCAGACCCTTCATCAATGGTAAAGACGAGTGGTGTTGAAAAAGGCTCCTGTTTGACAATGTGATAAGTCACGATAGCATTTTCACCGTCATCTTTGTCTGTCGCCATGACGTCTATGACATTTGTTCCTACTTCTGCATGCTCGGACACTGTGGTCTCATACTGTTGTTTGGAAAATATGGGAGCATTGTCGTTGATGTCAGTCACGGAGATTTCCATAGTGGTGGTAGCGGAATGTGATGGGCGACCCTGATCTTGGGCAGTGATTACTAAGCTGTACTCATCCTGGGTCTCCCTGTCAAGCGGAGCTGCTAGAGTTATCACTCCTGTTTCTTGGTCAACACTGAATCTCCCAGCACCTCCCAGGAGAGTGTATCGCACTTCACCATTAAACCCTGAATCTGCATCTGTGGCTGTTACGGATGTTACTTCATCTCCCACCTTGTGATCCTCTGGTACTGGGACAGTAGCAGGGGGAATTTCAAACTCTGGATTGTTGTCATTGATGTCCAGCACCTCAACCAGGACTGATGCAACATCCCGGTTAGTACCATCCGTTATCGACACCTGCACAGTGTAGCTGCTCGTCTCCTCAAAGTCTAGTTTGGCTTTGGTCGAGAGAACACCTGTATCCTGGTTTATTGAGAACTTGTCAGCTTCACTCTCAACAGTTAAGATGACAGGAACTATAGGTTCAAGGGACAGGAAGTCAACCTGTAAATGAGAGAGTCCACATTGGTCCATGATTAGACTATTTACCTTTGTTACAGTATGTGAGAACTCAAAATTGATTAACATTTAAAGAAATGCATGCTATATTCTAAGTCTTCTGGTTTTCATTATATAATGATTCCTTCAGTCTGTTCCTCACACAAAGCTGTTGAATAACTTTAGAAGGCTTGGAATATAGTGCATAAGCCGTATGGTCCTTTTATGTCAGTAGCTGCTCCTGGAGAGCTACTGTCCTGCAGACTTCAGTTCTAACCCTGCTCCAACACACCTGCCTGTAATTATCAAGCAGCCCTGAACACCTTGATTAGGTCGGAGTTTAAATCTACAGAACGGTAGCTCTCCAGTAGCAGGGTTGGAGACTGTGTATTCCACAGAAAAAAAAATGTGTTTGAAACAATATGAGGGTGAGAAAGTCATGACAGAATTTTTACATTTACATGTTTTTTGAGATATGCGACTGTACTCCTAAACCCTGGATGGAGCTGTGACACATGCTAAATTTAAAGTAGATTGGACTAATGAATTCATTTTAAAGCCTCGTTTCAACCGAGCAGTATGGTTCAGTACAGTGCAGTACGGTACGCAATTACTTCTGTTTTCATTGTCAGAAGTTGTGAATAGTACCAAAATAGCCAACCGCTACAAGGGGAATGAAATGAAGTGTCTCCTTCACTCGTTCTGCCATGCTGCTCATGCGTGTTGGGCTTGTTTACATCGGAGTGTGCAAACGCTAAAATATAACAGTATATTTTAGAATTGTATATTTTCACACACGTACACGCAGACAATGTTGTACTTTCTTCTTTGCTCGAGAATGACGTCCATCGTTACTTTCCAGCATAGACCACACCTATCAAGTAAAGGCGGTTGGCGGTGGAAATGCAAGCCAGATCAAGGTGTACCATCCCGAATCATACCGTACTGTACCATACCGTACCGCTCAGTGGAAACGAGACTTTACAAATAATTTCATATTTTTTCCTGTTATGGCACCACCAAGTGGCCAAGCTCTGCTATTTTTTGCATGTGTCCTCAGACTGAGCCCATACATAAGTGTACCAAGTCTGGTGAAATGATCTTTTCGTGTTTTTTGTTGTTGTTGTTAGTTTAGATGGTTGTAATTCAGTAGACTATTATTATCATCAAAGGCTTTTATATCATTTACAGAGACAGTGCTTTGGAAAAGAAGCTCTTATAAGGAAATCTCTGTTCGTGCTGTAAGGACCTTCACGATGTCTGCGTCTGCCTGATCCTCCTCTACTTGTCCCTGGTAGGTGTCCCGAAGGAACTGAGGATGAGACTCTCCAGGTGCCTTGACATTCACTATTGCAGAAGTTGATCTGCTTATAGCACCCCCTAATGGTATGAAAAGAAAGTGCAGTGGTTTTTAAGTCAAAAATTATGCATCCATCAAATGTCTGCCAAAACACCTAGATATGAAAACTTACCATCTTTTGCAGTCACATAGAGTGCAAACTCAAGGATTGTATTGTCCACCAGGTCAATTTCTTTAACTAGTGTAATCTCCCCATTATTCTCATTAATTACAAAATGACCTTTCTCATTTCCAAACTCAATGGAGTAGTGGATTTCCCCATTTGGACCTTCATCCAGGTCTGCTGCCTCGACCTTACATGAACATGTATGTATGTATAGTTAGTATACAACTTCTTTCCAGCGTTTATGGTATATTAGTCATCTTATTATGACATTACGGTTCCACAATCTCTGAAAATGTACTAAAGTATTGATTGTGCTGGAAAACATTTAAATGACTCAACAAAACAATGATTCATCACCTTGACAACCTGCATTCCAGCAGTCTGGTTGCTGAAAACTTTGCCCTCATAGTTGGAAGTTGTAAACTGTGGACTGTTGTCATTCTCATCCAGCAAGACAATGGTCACATCTGCTGTTGCTTTGTCGGTAGAAGGAGGGCTTTCTTGTGCTTCAACCTTTAGATTTTGAAAACAAAATTGGTGTCACATAATTTTTCGTTGCACAGAATGCATAATCAAATTTAATGATAAAATGAGCCTTATTGTTACTTGAAAACTGAAGCTAACTGTGGTCTCTCTGTCTAGGTCCACTGAGCTTTTCACCAGAATTATTCCATCAGGGCTGATTGAAAAAGGGACAGAGTCTGGAATAATCCGGATTGTTCCCACAAATCCTCCCTGGGATGAAAGAGGTCACCTAGTAAGTTTTTTTTATTATTTATTTGTACAAAGAGACAGTGAGGTTTTCAGGAACAGTACCAGGTCTAGATCAGTGACTCTAGTCTGAAGCACAAACTGGTCCTGTGGTGAATTTTCCAGAATAGACACCGTGTACTCATCCTGCTCAAATTTTGGCGGGTTGTCATTCACGTCTTCAATGGTGACAGACACCACAGTGTTTGCCGTCGTACTGGCATCGTCCCGCTGAGCTGCCTGTTTTTACAAGGAAACATTGATGAGAAAACATGAAGAATCAAAATACTGAAATCTCTTCAGATTCATAACATCATCTTTTTAAATGAATGACTTTAGAAACGTGCTATACCTGTATGTAAACCGTTATCTGGTCAATTTCCTCTCTGTCTAGTGCTGTTGTCACGGAGATGACTCCACTGTTTTGGTCAATATTAAGGTTGCTCTGATATTCATTTGGAAAGACTGGAACAAGAATGTGGATATGTGTGCTTTATTACCAGAAACTTAATTCAGAGTATTCAAATGCAAGTATATTATAAGTACTTGTTATTTTGTACTTGTGTTTGACTCTTCCCACATGAAAAAATTCTATAGTAATTTATAGTAAATACTACACTCTAAAAAAATGCTGGGTTAAATACAACCCAGTGCTGGGTAAAATAGGGACAGACCCAGCAATTGGGTTGTTTTGACCCAGCGGTTGGATTAAATGTTTAACCCAACCTTCTGGGTAGTAACCCAACCGCTGGGTCAAAACAACCCAATTGTTTGGTCTGTCCCTATTTTACCCAGCACTGGGTTGTATTTAACCCAGCATTGTTCATTGTTGAACCACTATAGTAAAGTGTATTATACTGTATATATTATAGCATTTACAACACTTTAATGAATGCTACAACGTACTGTAGTATTAACTATAGCGAATAATACGCTAATACACTGTAGTGTATTGTAGTATAATATACCCTATAGTTGTAGAAAACTTAGTATTGTATTGGGTAAAGTAATTGTTATATTATCACAGCAACTATAGAATTACCACAACAAATTAATTCAAGTACTTTACTATAGTATGGTTCAAAAACACTATAACATTTGCTATAAATTACTACAGTAGTTCTTCATGTGGCTTGTTTGGTGGATTTTTATATCCCTCCATATTATCAGACTTAAAATGAGTCTTTTCACCTCTAGCTTTGCCACATTTAGTGAGAAACTTGGAAACAGGTGGAGGAGGTTGTTTAGATTTGGACATATGTCATGTAGTGTGTTATCAGCACCTGCTGTTATGCTGTAAACGACAGGCTCGTTGATGCCTGTGTCGCCATCTTGAGCTTTTATGGCCTCAGGAGTGACGTCTGACAATTGCCCTGCCTGTGCATGAACAGAAAAGAGGGTTTTATTTGTGTGATCAGACGTGTTTTAAGCATGGATCTTCTCCTCTGACGTTGTTTACCTGATTTTCCTCAATAGATGCTTCATAGAGACTGTGATCAAAATAAGGGTTTAGGTTGTCAAAGTCTTCAACCGTTATTGTAACTGTTGTTGTGTCACTGAGTTCTCCTTTATCCTGCAAAGACACATTGTGTTGTGTTACTGCTTTACATGGGGGGGGGGGGGGGGCGTTGGGGGGTTTGGG
>NW_015505431.1:1047880-1064240 GCF_001515645.1 Sinocyclocheilus grahami
CCAACCGCTGGGTCAAAACAACCCAATTGTTTGGTCTTTTACCCAGTTACCCAGCACTGGGTTGTATTTAACCCAGCATTGTTCATTGTTGAACCACTATAGTAAAGTGTATTATAATTATAGCATTATAGCATTTACAACACTTTAATGAATGCTACAACGTACTGTAGTATTAACTATAGCGAATAATACGCTAATACACTGTAGTGTATTGTAGTATAATATACCCTATAGTTGTAGAAAACTTAGTATTGTATTGGGTAAAGTAATTGTTATATTATCACAGCAACTATAGAATTACCACAACAAATTAATTCAAGTACTTTACTATAGTATGGTTCAAAAACACTATAACATTTGCTATAAATTACTACAGTAGTTCTTCATGTGGCTTGTTTGGTGGATTTTTATATCCCTCCATATTATCAGACTTAAAATGAGTCTTTTCACCTCTAGCTTTGCCACATTTAGTGAGAAACTTGGAAACAGGTGGAGGAGGTTGTTTAGATTTGGACATATGTCATGTAGTGTGTTATCAGCACCTGCTGTTATGCTGTAAACGACAGGCTCGTTGATGCCTGTGTCGCCATCTTGAGCTTTTATGGCCTCAGGAGTGACGTCTGACAATTGCCCTGCCTGTGCATGAACAGAAAAGAGGGTTTTATTTGTGTGGTCAGACGTGTTTTAAGCATGGATCTTCTCCTCTGACGTTGTTTACCTGATTTTCCTCAATGGATGCTTCATAGAGACTGTGATCAAAATAAGGGTTTAGGTTGTCAAAGTCTTCAACCGTTATTGTAACTGTTGTTGTGTCACTGAGTTCTCCTTTATCCTGCAAAGACACATTGTGTTGTGTTACTGCTTTACATGGGGGGGGGGGGGAAGCAGCTTGGACGTTCTGCTAAACATTTTGGGTTCCATAAATGAGTTTTCATTTTTGTGTGGACTATTTCTTCAAAGAATAGACTACTAGAGAAATACTTTGAAGTTTAGTAATCAAAGTAATATGGATGCAGGACTGGTAGGATGCGAGAAAGTTTGTCTTTACTCTAGCTTCCACAGTGAAGATGTACTGTTGAACATTGTTGTAGTTCAGATGTTGTTTCAACCTGATGTTACCGTCCTGTCTCACTTCAAAGTCGTCTGGTACTGGAGACTGTTAATAGAGTGAGTGATTAATCAAAATGAGCACATGGATAAATTCATACACTAGAAACTGAGCTTACTAAATAAACATTATTATTTAGTTTTCTTTACTGTAACTGTATATAACCCCCCCATTAATTAGACTCACAATTAAATGTTTGACAGCCCTACTGGAAATTTAACTTGGCAGAACTTACATTTAGCTACTGATACAAGTAATGCAGTTTCGTGCTAATATATCACATACATTAGACTCAAACTCACCAGTATTGAATATGTAATTCTGTTGTTTTCTTGAGAGACATCGGCATCGTCAGCCCTCACCCTGAGCACATCTGAACCCACAGTCGTCGTCTGGAGCAAAAGACAGGGTTTACTAAGAGAAGTGAGATCTCTCAGTGGCCAAACACACTACAGCTGTATAGAGACGTGACATTACACACACCTCTGACACTGTGGCGCTGTATGACTTGCTCTGGAAGATCGGAGGGTTGTCATTGACGTCCAGAACGTCTACCGTCCGGATGTTTTGCACCTGAAATGAACAATCAAAACTTTTTAGTCAAGGTTTATGTGCTGGATATTTATTTCTATAATGCTTTGCCTTATTTCATAATGTTGTTGTTTAAATAAACATACCCCTCCTGAGCAGGTGACTGAATAATATAATTTCTCTCCATGCTAGAAGAAATAAAACATACAAAGAGTGAAAAAAATTATCAGCTATGTCAGAATTGGTAAAGAAAGCTTAGTTAAGTCAGTAGAATGAATCAGTGAGGCTGGAACAAACCTCCTTTAGTTCATCAGCGTCCAGAGGTTTTTTGGTTCGTACAGTAGCGGTTGAATCTCCATCAGAATAAATCAGCTCCAGAAATTCCAAACCAATAGGAAAGAGATATGCCTCCAGAAGCAGACGATCATTTGGTCCGATATTAGTGAGAATCTCTACATCACCTTAGGTCAGGTTAAATACACATTTAAATGCATATTCTAACACACAATCTAAAACATAAATACTAGATAATATCAGTGTTGTTCTTATTGTTTTTTACTTGCAAATAGTAGCGTGGACTAATATTCAGTTGGTTAAGTCATGTGGGCATATCTCACCTTCATATCCCTCCAGGACGCTACCTACATTGATATTAGTTCCAGCTGCACAGTTTATCTGTGATTGGCTTAAAGACTTAACAGACAGCTGAAAGCCTACATTCAGTATGACAAACAACATTAAATCACACAATAAATCAAGAATTGGCCATCATTTTTATTTTCAGTGTTTTTGCTGATATGCTGGTGACGTGCTTCAGTTGCCATTCTAAATCAAATCAGCATAGTGTCTGGTTGTATATTGAATATTACTTGTTTAGAACTCATGGAATAAAATATTGAATCACTTTGAAATATAGCTATTATACTAATATTAAGTTATATTACTTCCTGTTAAATCTTGTCAAGTATTTCACTTTATTAGACGGGCATAAATTTGACTTACCAGTATCACTCCATACGCCATGGACATGCAGAAAAGCTAAAATAAATAGAGAATATAAAGAAATTGAAAATAAGGCCATATTTTCCATAATCCGCTGTCAGCACAGCTTGTATTATGAAGCCTGGCAGTGAAGAGAATGACTATTCCTTGTGTAACATCTCTCTCTGAGCTGTTCTTTATTGTATGTCATAAACAGTTATGGCCTCTGCTGTAAGCAGGTATCAAAGGTGCTTCATAGAGGCCAATAATGCAGGATTGATGTGGGAGGGATTTTTTGGAAAGAAGTTTGTTACGAGTTTATTTGAGGATATCTAAGATTTTGAACCTTTGATATCGACCTTTACTTTATCTCATTCTATCATTTCTTCTCATGCAATGGTTTTAGTCACTTAGGTCTATTCTTGTTTATTATTATACAGCCTTCCAGAATACTTCATTCTGATTGGACAGTTGCAACACTCTAATGTCAAATGACCAATGAACTGTATATTTGGCTGTTGTCTGGCAACTGATTTCATACGCTGTGCTTTGTCTCTGGTAATACTCTTTCTTGTCACATAATGGAATAATTGAAACTCTAATCAATATTTAACTTACAATTTATTCATAAATTGGCTGGGTAATAAGATGAATACTGAACAGTCAACCGCTCATTATAGTAAAACCAACCCCTGTAGGATGATATAAGTTCATATCTGTGACCTTTATTTGCAGTTATAAAAAGTACATTATTCCTTCCTTAATAATAACCACTCATCCATTGTCATAAATCAAAAGACCTTTATGCTGGACTTTGGCACAGCTAACTAGTTATGTTCCTTATTTGTATGAGCCAGTGTTGTATATATATATATATATATATATTACACCAACATTTTACTCAGCTTTCAAATTCTGTCATTTTTATCACTAAATGGAAACTATAAATGTGTTTTTCCTATTTAGCAGTTATAGCACGATATAAACATGAAGGCACATCAGAAGACATGAAAAAAAAAACAGTAGGCTATAGCTTAATTTAATGAAACTAATGTCTCATTGTGATTGGAAAGATGATGGATTCACACGCCACTTAAACTGAGGTGAATACAGCGATTTGTCACGCCATGTTAAAGAGCATGAAAAAAACATCATTGCAAGACATATTTTTTCTATTTAAACTGACAGAATTTGAAAGCGGAGACTCTCAAAATACTCTCAAAATATTATAACTTTAATTGCTACAATTTAATTCTCGTAATTTTGACTTTCTCATAATTTTGACTTTGTTCTCGAAACCTTTTGACTTTATTCTCGTAATTTTGATTTCATTCTCATAACATTTTGACATAATTCTCAAAATATTTTGACTTTATTCTCATAGTTTTGACTTTATTCTCATAATTTTGACTTAATTCTCACAACATTTTGTCTTTATTCTCAAAATATTTAGACTTTATTCTCGAAACATTTTGACTTTAATCTCGTAATTTTAGATTTGTTTTAGTTTTTAGCATGGCACTAATGTGCAATCATAATTTAGTGTATGTGTGGGTCTAATTATTATTATATTATTAAATATGACTTTTTTCCATTTCAGAAATATTTAGTAAATTATTACATCGCTAATGAATACCAGCAAAAACCATGAATGAATGAACGAACAAATTAGTAAATCAATGATCTGTTCATTTGCATGGTTTTATTGTCAAATATGTTCATTTTATTTATTAATACAATGTACTAGTATTTATTTTAATACTAGCATCTGTCTGATTTAAAGCAGGCAGAATGCTAGATCTAATCATCCGTCGCCAAAATAATGAAAATAACTGTTGTGTTTACACTTTCAGTCAAGCTTTGCATCTGGAGGTTTTTTGCCTCCATGTTGTGCATTAAAATCATGTAATTCAAAACACTCTTTTACCTAGCCTACATGGCATAATAATAGGTGTCTATGGATATAAAGCTTATGTAGCTTCTGGCTGTAGTGTCTCTGAGTTTGTTGAGATATTAACACCTCTGTACCTTCAGAATTCTCACCGAGGATTTTCACAAAGAACTGAGGAAAAACACACAGTGCTCAAAAGTACCAATGAACCCGTCGACCTGCGCTAGCCCTAGGACTATTCTTGTGTTTTGCCCTCCATATACCTGTTTGCCATCTGACCTATGCCTCCACAAATAAAGCTTGCACATGGATCCGCAAGTCTCACGTCTCGTCAGCCCCGTAACACATTCATTGTGAGAGAATCGTTTAAATTAATTTGTAAACCAGAAAGGACTGTGTTTATTTAAAAGAACTGGTTCAAAAAACTCTGTTTTGTTTTGTTCAAGACTTGGAAATACTGTATAGTACACACATCAATCCTCCAAAGAGCCCATGCCGAGCAGGGGCATCATTTCTTTGGTATCATCTTCTTCAGTTTGAACATAGGCTTTTTTGGAATGACCACAAAGTTGTCACTTGCACTTTCTCTCACTCTGATCTGCAGGCAAGCACAAAAAAAGTTTATTTGATCATTGAATGCATTGCATTGATGGCTCTGTTTTACGGCTTTCAATCGAAATGGCATTGAAACAACTCTGCTCACCATTACTGTTGTAGTTGTGAACAGTCCGAGTTCATCAGTGGCTTTAACCTGTAAGGTGAACAGACCATCTCCAAAACCGGATACATCCAGTACGTAGAGCTGACCAGTGTTTGCCTCTACATCCAGCAGTGGACAGTGCTCCAGTAGGGAATACTGCAATTTTGAGCTCTCGCCCACATCAGGGTCTGATGCCTGAAGGAAACACAACATTTCAACCAGTTGCAACCTAGTCTATAGCATTTTCATTTGGTTTAGTTATAGTTTGTTGGCTAGCAGCTTAGCTTCTTTTTGGGAGAAACATTTCAGACACCAAACTATAAACACGAACAGAAAATTCTGATCACTTAAAAAAAGCAGCCCACATCTCCCAAATAAGGCATGATCTGAGGCAAAATTGATGCCAATAGCACGTATGGGAAAAGTTACATGCCAAGGTTCATTATTGCAGTTTATTACATTTTTCACTTACCTGAACCTTCACTATAGGGAATTTGTATGGAGATTTACTGGGGATTTGGGCCTCATATATTGTAGCATCAAACACAGGAGCCTCATTCACATTCACAACCTGACCACTGACCTGAAAATTAAGTGAGAGAAAGTCAATGCTAATATTTTTTTATCTTGTGTCAGTATGTGACTTTGGCATGTACAAGAGCGAGGCCAGAAACATATTCTCCTGTGAAGGTCTTTCAGGATTCAAATACAACAAAAGTACTTGCTGCGTTTACTTTGTTGCCTCATGTACAACAGGACAATGTGTTGTTCGGATATTATAGGAGGCCTATTATGCCCCTTTTTACAGTATGTAATATAAGTCTCAGGTGTCCCCCAGAATGTGTCTGTGAAGTTTCAACTCGAAATACCCCACGGACCATTTATTATATAATTTTGAAAATTCCTGTTTTGAGTGGAAGCAGAAACATGCTGTTTTCGGGCATGTATCTTTAAATGCAAATGAGCTGCTGCTCCCCGCCCCCTTTTCCAGAATAGAGCTGTGCCTTTACAGCTCATTCCTCAGATACTCTGCTAAAAAACATGTATGGTTTTGATTATCAGGTCTGTTGGGCTGAAATCATGCGTTTTAAATCATATTAGTTTTAACTTCTTGCACGCGCATGCACAGAAAGCGGCTTTCACATGGCATGCGAGTACTAAACTAAAAAGTTATTTCACATCTTATTGCGCTTAAACTGTCAAATACACACAAGTTTATGTTAAAAACACGAGTTACAAAAACAGTCGGTTATGTCTGTGAAGGTAAACAGATGGGAAAGAAATCCCATGTTTATATTAGATGTGTGTGGCAGCAGCGTACTATATAGTAAATAAATCAATAAATCCACGGCTCTCTTGTCTCCTCTGAGGCTGGGACTCTAAATAGTGGTCTGTGCTCATCAGTGCAGCCAAAGACAGAACAGTTAGCATGCTTTGCTCAAACTTTCGCAATGGAGTTACAACTGGTACACCATTGTCACTTGCGAAAATAAAGCTCTGAGGCTGGGACTCTAAATAGTGGTCTGTGCTCATCAGTGCAGCCAAAGACCGAACAGTTAGCATGCTTTGCTCAAACTTTCGCAATGGAGTTACAACTGGTACACCATTGTCACTTGCGAAAATAAAATGGTGGCGCCATTGGGTGGAAACGTGCTGATTAAGGGGCGGTAATATTATAATAAGATCCCCTTTCTACGTCATGGGAGGAGTGAAATCTGATGCACTTGTTTTTTCACAAGCTTGCAGAGAAAGGCTTACCAAAAAATTACTGGTTTGTTCTTTTTCACGGTTTCTGGGTTGGTAGATGCACCGGGGACCAGATTATAGCACTCAAACGTGGAAAAAGTCAGATTTTCATGATATGTCACTTTTGTTTGCATAGTATGTTTCCGGCCTTAGTTTGTAGTGAGAATAATACCATTGTCTCTGCAGTGTTTGGAGGAGTTCTGGAGTCTATGGCCTCTACTGTGAGGATGTACCACTCCTCTTCCTCCTTGTCCAGTGGTCTGAGAGCTTTTATGATTCCCTCACCATCCACAGAGAAGACATCCTTGTGTGACTTCATGTTATAGCTGACTGTAACCAGTGGACTCCCTGTTAATGCCTTGACTTTGCCTACTATCGTGGCCTCAGGTTCGTTCTCCTTGATTGTAAAGTTGTAGGAGGAGCTCTCAAAAGCCAAACCGTCAGTTTTGAAATGAATCAAGACTTTGGCTATAGAGTGTTTGGAGGAGTTCTGGAGTCTATGGCCTCTACTGTGAGGATGTACCACTCCTCTTCCTCCTTGTCCAGTGGTCTGAGAGCTTTTATGATTCCCTCACCATCCACAGAGAAGACATCCTTGTGTGACTTCATGTTATAGCTGACTGTAACCAGTGGACTCCCTGTTAATGCCTTGACTTTGCCTACTATCGTGGCCTCAGGTTCGTTCTCCTTGATTGTAAAGTTGTAAGAGGAGCTCTCAAAAGCCAAACCGTCAGTTTTGAAATGAATCAAGACTTTGGCTATAGAGAGAAGAAAGGATGAATTTATGAAGAATGAATGCTGAAAGGCAGTAACAGCTGTATTAACACTTGGCGCTCGCAGACATGTTTCTGCCTTTTTTATATTTATATAAGTGGGAACAAGTTACACTCAAACCTTCATCAGACTGTGCTGGTGTTCCATGATCTGTCGCAATAGCAGTCAGGGTTAGCAGTGTGTCTTCTGTGACCTCACTAAGGTCAGAGGTCAAAGTGATGTCTCCTGTTTCAGCGTCCAGTGCAACCATGGGAGAGTCTTCAGAGAAACTACAGAAAGACAACATTCATGCATGTAGGTAAGTGTTTTCATGGTTTTGCCTTCATATTAATGATTCTAAAGCCACAGAATATTAGTCTTGCGCTGTACCTGTAGCTAATGATTGCGTTGGATCCGGCATCTTTATCTGTGGCAGAGACTGTCAGCAGTACTTCTCCAACCTTGGCGTCTTTAATCAGAATGCTTCTGCTGTAAGTGTCAGAGCTGAAGACTGGAGCGTTGCCATTGACGTCTGTGATACTGACCCTCACTGTGGTGATGTTCTGCAGAAAATAAACACAAAACATGGAAAATCTTTCAAACTTTCTAATACAAACCAAACAACTAGTTCTTCCTTAGAATCACTTGTACAAACATAGATTTGTATTCTGCCAGACAGATAAACCCGTTACTCTCAGACTGTTGCGTAAAGCTTGCCAATAAGATGCTTGCATTATGAGAAGTTTTTGCATTATTTTTAATATGCAACAGCCAATCTGTGAACAGTCTGTGGGAACGCCGTCTGTTGTGGAGACTAAGTTTGTTCCAGTCAATACAATTACAAAACTGTATTAAAGTACATATAGTCACACCATGCAATCATGCAAATAAGTGGAAATTAATACATTTCTTGGTGGGATTGCATGATCCATTGCAACAATGACCACATCATACACGTCCTGTGTCTCCCGATCCAGCGCCTCGATAGCTAGTAGAGTCCCATCCTACAAGAAAAGGAAATATTTTGGTACAAGCAGAGAAAGATCTGGACACTGACATTACAATGTCTATAAAAATATGATATCATGTAGATAGGCACTCTAAGAATCAGTGACAGCTCTCGTAAGTCCTCTCACCTCTCTGAAGCTGAATAGTCCACTGTGTGAGTAAGTAGTGATGGCGACACGTCCGTTTTCTCCAATGTCAGAGTCTGTGGCTGATATCACGCACACCTCTCCAGGTGATGAGGGAGTGTAAACACCTTCCTGAATCTCAATGCGCTCTGGGAGAGGAAGGAATTGTGGGTTGTTATCGTTGACGTCCAGAACAGTGATGTTGACCTGAGCTGTGGAGTTGAAACCATCATCAGGCTGGTCTACAGCTATTACCTAAAGAAAACAACGCAAGCATCCCATTTAGAATGAATATGTTGTGAATAGTTGTGTTCAAGAGATGAATATGATGTCTGCATTGTACCTGTATAATGTAATTGCCTATAGTTTCTCTATCCAAGGTGGCATCGCTCTTGAGTGATATTACTCCTTGACTGTTGATAACGAAGGTATCACTGTCCATGATAAAGTGACCTTTAGAGAACCCACCCTGATCGGAAAGAAACAAGAAAAGGTAAGTGCATCAAAACAACAATTCTGGCTTGGCAAAGGCTTACTTGGTTGGAAGTTTGAGGATTATTTACAGTGTAGATCTTTGTATACTTATAACCTAGACATTTCATGTCAGTTTTGATGAGATTCGTCCTTTTAGTGTTTGTGAGTGTGTATTTTTGGTCACACTTTAATTTGGGGACCAATTCTCACTATTAACTAACTATTAACTATCGAGGATTAAGGGATCTAAAATCTGGTCATGCAGAACAAGGCATTAATATGTGCTTTATAAGTACTAATAAACAGCCGATATGCTAGTAATATGCATGCTAATAAGAATTGGTCCTTAAAATAAAGTGTTACTTTTTTATTATTTATTTGTACAAACAGACAGTGAGGTTTTCAGGAACAGTACCAGGTCTAGATCAGTGACTCTAGTCTGAAGCACAAACTGGTCCTGTGGTGAATTTTCCAGAATAGACACCGTGTACTCATCCTGCTCAAATTTTGGCGGGTTGTCATTCACGTCTTCAATGGTGACAGACACCACAGTGTTTGCCGTCTTACTGGCATCATCCTGCTGAGCTGCCTGTTTTTACAAGGAAACATTGATGAGAAAACATGAAGAATCAAAATACTGAAATCTCTTCAGATTCATAACATCATCTTTTTAAATGAATGACTTTAGAAACGTGCTATACCTGTATGTAAACCGTTATCTGGTCAATTTCCTCTCTGTCTAGTGCTGTTATCACGGAGATGACGCCACTGTTTTGGTCGATTTCAAAGTTGCTCTGATATTCATTTGGAAGGACTGGAACGGAAATATGGATATATGTGCTTTGTTATTATCAGAAATGTAACTCAGATCATTTCATTATTTAGATCGGTTTAAGAAACATTATTGTTTATTGATTAGATTAGGGCACAGGTCATGTAATTCTGTTAATGGCACCTGCTGTTATGCTGTAAACGACAGGCTCGTTGATGCCCGTGTCGCCATCTTGAGCTTTTATTTCCTCAGGAGTGAAGTCTGACAATTGTCCTGCCTGGGCACAGACAAAAAAAAGACATAAAGGGTTTTATTTGTTCGGTCAGACATGGATTTAAAGCTTTAATCGTTCTGAAATGTCGTTTACCTGATTTTCCTCAATGGATGCTTCATAGAGACTGTGATCAAAATAAGGGTTTAGGTTGTCAAAATCTTTCACCGTTATTGTAACAGTTGTTGTGTCACTGAGTCCTCCTTTATCCTGCAAGAGATCAAACTCACTTAAAAATAACCCCACTAGTAACCCAACTGCTTATTTTAACCTAATGAAACAATCTCATCTCAGTCAGTTGGGTTGAAAGTCACCCAACCACTGAATTTACTATTATTATAATTTTTCATGACATTAAAATTGATTTTGTACTTTGTTTTCAAATACCAAATCTTTATTTGATATAATAACAATAGCAAACATTTTTTTAAATATAAAATATACAGATTTTTATCAAATACAAGAGAGAGAAAATTCAAAAACAAATACACATATCAATATCTATCTATCTATATGCTAATGGTTTATAGTTATTAATTTTAGGAAGCTGGAAAAGTGTATTCATTTACATCTCATTCTCTGGAGTTCAGGACATTATGCAATAAAACTGTCAAGGAATTTTAACTTTATTTTAAAATGACAAAGATAAAGGTTTTGGGATATATTTCACATTTAGTAAGTAATAATTAATAAGAGATAAATAAATAAAAAACTTTACCTTTCATAATTAAGCTGCTGCTGGTGTCTCTTGACTGGACTGTATAAATTTTAACTGTCACTGCAGAAGCTATACTTTATTTTAACTTGCTGGATTGCTACTAAAATAACCCAACAATCTAAAAATAATAATAATAATATATTTTTTTAAATAACCCAACATAGTGATCCAATATGTGCAACCCAACATTTTTACTATGTAGTGTTGAATTACTATCAACCTTAAAATGATAGTTCTCAGTCCATAAATCATAATCCTGTCATCACCAATGCCTTTCCTGATCCTCACACTTTTACTGTATGGAAAAAGCAGCTTGGACATTCTTCTAAACATCTCTTTTTGAGTTCCACAAGTGAGTATATGATGACAGAACTATGCTTCGAATGATAGACGAGCAATATTTTGAAATTTAGTGATCATAATGATGTGGATGCAGGACTGGTAGGATGTGAGAAAGTTTGTCTTTTACTTCAGCTTTCACAGTGAAGATGTACTGTTGAACATTGTTGTAGTTCAGACGTTGTTTCAACCTGATGTTACCGTCCTGTCTCACTTCAAAGTCATCTGGTACTGGAGACTGTTAATAGAGTGGCAGTGATCAATTAAAATGACACAAGCTGAGCTTACATAGCTGTTGCACAATGCAGCCTATTGTATATATCAAATTCATGAGAATTGTTCACGACCCACCAGTATTGAATACGTAATTCTGTTGTTTTCTGGAGAGACATCGGCATCGTCAGCCCTCACCCTGAGCACATCTGAACCCACAGTCATCGTCTGGAGTAAAAGACAGGGTTTACTAAGAGAAGTGAGATCTCTCAGTGACCAAACACACTACAGCTGTATAGAGACGTGACATTACACACACCTCTGACACTGTGGCGCTGTATGACTTGCTCTGGAAGATCGGAGGGTTGTTATTGACGTCCAGAACGTCTACTGTCCGGATGTTTTTTAGCTGAAATGAACAATGAAGACTTCATCGAAGTTTTTGTGCTGAATCTTTATTTCTATAATGCTTTGCTTTAATTATTTTATGATGTTATTGTTTAAATAAACATACCCCTCCTGAGCAGGTGACTGAATAATATAATTTCTCTCCATGCTAGAAGAAATAAAACATACAAAGAGTGGAAAAAAAAAGCAATATTATCAGCTATGTCAGAATTGGTAAAGAAAGCTTAGTTAAGTCAGTAGAGACTAGCTGAGACTCTACCAACTCAATGAATCAGTGAGGCTGGAACAAACCTCCTTTAGTTCATCAGCGTCCAGAGGTTTTTTGGTTCGTACAGTAGCGGTTGAATCTCCATCAGAATAAATCAGCTCCAGAAATTCCAAACCAATAGGAAAGAGATATGCCTCCAGAAGCAGACGATCATTTGGTCCGATATTAGTGAGAATCTCTACATCACCTTAGGTCAGGTTAAATACACATTTAAATGCATATTCTAACACACAATCTAAAACATAAATACTAGATAATATCAGTGTTGTTCTTTAAATATTGTTTTTTACTTGCAATAGTAGCGTGGACTAATATTATTCATAACTAGAACAGCAAGATAACCTAAAGTTTTGTGTACCAAAATAACCGTAAGCGGATGACACCAAAAGCCCATATTTAAGTTATAAATCTAAAGACTTTTATGCTGGACTTTGGCCTGCAATTGAACATGCTGTACAGGCTAAACAGATATGTGACAACGAGCAATTCACACCATGCACTGCTGTGTTAGAAGACCTGGCTTTTTACTGAAGTGTTGCTAAAATCACATTACAAAATGGTTTCCAATTAGATTATATAAATTTAAATATTGATTAGGTGATCCGTGATTAGGTTGTTAAAATCGAATCTCTCAAAAATAATTGTTTTAAGATATTTTTCCATATTTTATTATGTGGATGTTTTACTTGCTCTGGAAGATCGGAGGGTTGTCATTGACGTCCAGAACGTCTACCGTCCGGATGTTTTGCACCTGAAATGAACAATCAAAACTTTTTAGTCAAGGTTTATGTGCTGGATATTTATTTCTATAATGCTTTGCCTTATTTCATAATGTTGTTGTTTAAATAAACATACCCCTCCTGAGCAGGTGACTGAATAATATAATTTCTCTCCATGCTAGAAGAAATAAAACATACAAAGAGTGGAAAAAAAAAAAGCAATATTATCAGCTATGTCAGAATTGGTAAAGAAAGCTTAGTTAAGTCAGTAGAGACTAGCTGAGACTCTACCAACTCAATGAATCAGTGAGGCTGGAACAAACCTCCTTTAGTTCATCAGCGTCCAGAGGTTTTTTGGTTCGTACAGTAGCGGTTGAATCTCCATCAGAATAAATCAGCTCCAGAAATTCCAAACCAATAGGAAAGAGATATGCCTCCAGAAGCAGACGATCATTTGGTCCGATATTAGTGAGAATCTCTACATCACCTTAGGTCAGGTTAAATACACATTTAAATGCATATTCTAACACACAATCTAAAACATAAATACTAGATAATATCAGTGTTGTTCTTTAAATATTGTTTTTTACTTGCAATAGTAGCGTGGACTAATATTATTCAGTTAAGTCATGTGGGCATATCTCACCTTCATATCCCTCCAGGACGCTCCCTACATTGATATTAGTTCCAGTTGCACAGTTTATCTGCGTGGAACCTTAAACAGTAACAAGTCATTGGTTTAAGAATTTAACAAACAGCTAAAGTCCTGAACTCAGTAGCACAAAATACATTAAATCATACAGTGTATTGATTTAACAACGAATATGAATTGGTGAAAACTCCATTGTCCAAACTCATGTAATTTAATCTTAAATCACTCCACTTATATTAGTAAGCAAAATTGTTTCCTATTAAATTCTGACAGGCATTTTAATTCATTAGAAGAGCTTTGTCCTTTAAAACACATGCTTTTAAACGACAGACAATCGATAGAATTAAATGGAACTACTAAAAGGTTAGGCATCACATCCAAATGTTTGAATTTAATATTGTTACTTCAGCTGGTTGTGGATAAATTTTACTTACCGATAGCACTCCTTACACTGTGGACATGCAGACAGGCTAAAATAATTAAAATGGAGAATAAGACCATTTTTCCACAATTCACCGTCAGTGCAGCTTGTTTTAAGAAGCCTGGCAGTGAAGAGAATGACTGTTTGTTGTGTAATATTGGTCTCTGAGCTGTTTATTAATTGTATGCCATAAACAGTTATGGCCTCAAATAAAGATGTGTAAGCTGGTATCAAAGGTGCTTCATAGAGGCCAATTATTCAGGATTGACTGCATATTGGACGGGATGTAGCCAAAAAAATCATGTTACAAGTTTATTTGAGGATATCTGACATTTTGTGACAAAGTCTCTGACTTTGTTATTGGCCTTTACTTGATATTGTTCCACCATTTCTACTCATGCAATTGTTTCAGTCATCTGGGGCTATCCATCTTATTTTGGAAGTAAGCTTTTTTCTGTGAATGTGTAATACTTCTGATTGATTAGTTGCTAATGAGTAAATAACTAGAACAGCAAGATAACCTAAAGTTTTGTGTACCAAAATAACCGTAAGCGGATGACACCAAAAGCCCATATTTAAGTTATAAATCTAAAGACTTTTATGCTGGACTTTGGCCTGCAATTGAACATGCTGTACAGGCTAAACAGATATGTGACAACGAGCAATTCACACCATGCACTGCTGTGTTAGAAGACCTGGCTTTTTACTGAAGTGTTGCTAAAATCACATTACAAAATGGTTTCCAATTAGATTATATACATTTAAATATTGATTAGGTGATCCGTGATTAGGTTGTTAAAATCGAATCTCTCAAAAATAATTGTTTTAAGATATTTTTCCATATCATTTTATTATGTGGATGTTTTACTAGTGATGGTAGAGCTTTGCAAATCTTTTGTTTTGAATCAGTGCTTTAATTGTACATTTGGCTTGACGTCTTGATAAGTCTTTTGGAACATGTTAAACGAAAATTCTAAGAAATATCAATAATGGTGGAATGAACCAAAAGTACAGGCGATTCAAACATATGTAAGTCTGATGGGTACAGAAGAAGACTGAGGAACATTTGAAGACTCATTCATCTGTATCTCCAACAACAGAATGGGAAGACTCATTTTAATATGGTTCTTGTCTCTGGATGATTGCAGGGTTGTCACGAAATGATAAATGTCTGATAAATTGAAACAGTCTTATCTATTTCATAATCTACATGCATGTATTTTTTGCATTTTAGAGCTAAAATAATAAACTATTTTTTATTTCATCATTCCACTTGCTATACAGTCATATTAACAAGGTGAATTCTCAGTAAATATAAGATTGTTTGCAAGTTACATACCGACTTAAATATAAATGTACTTAAGCAAAAAAGTGTGAAGCCTAACAAAATAATCATATTTATCTCTGCATTCACTTTCCTGTGTGTTTAATCTCCAGATTTCAGAGCAGAAAGAGATGAAGAAAATTCTCTCAATGAAGATGTTGCTTCTGGTTCTGCTGGGATCCAGTGTGACTGAGGGACGGTTTATGAGTAAATGTGAGCTGAAGGCCAAGCTGGAGGCTGCACGGTTTCAGGACATTAAGGTCTTGGGAGAAGAATTGATCTTGTCGCTAGACGTGAGTAATAGAGTTACTTTTCCTTCAGATTGTTCAGGAGGCTATATTTCCATGTCACATGATATGCAGCTATGAGGTTACCTTCATCCATATGCGTTTTTCTTTTTGAGGCAGTTGTCTGCAAGGCCAAAGGCTCTGACTTCAACCTTAACTTCATTAAAACCATCAGCGCCTCCCATGAAGAGGAAAATTCCGATGAAGAGGACAATCCCGGTGAAGAGGACAATCCCGATGACACCCCACCTCAGTCATCCACCTCCACCTTAAGGCCTACATCAAGTTTCACTTCCAGGGCCACAAGCTCCACCTCAAGCACCACCTCAAAGCCTACATCAAGTCCCACCACAAGACCCACCACAAGCTCCACCACAAGACCAACCAGAGATTCCTCCACAAGACCAACAATAGGCTCCACCACAAGACCAACCACAGGCTCCACCACAAGACCCACCACAGGCTCCACCACAAGACCCACCACAGGCTCCACCACAGACTCCACCACAAGACCCACCGCAAGACCTGCCACAAGCCCAACCATAAGACTGACTCACTAGAGGCTCCACGTCAGGATCTACCACAAGCACCACCACAGACTCCACCTCAAGCTCTACCACAAGCTCCACTTCAACCCCCCCCCCACACAGA
>NW_015505431.1:1064381-1068636 GCF_001515645.1 Sinocyclocheilus grahami
CCCCAGCGTCCCCTTCAACCCCCCCCCTCCCACAGACTCCACCACAAGCTCCACTGCAACCCCCACCACAGACTCCACCACAAGCTCCACTGCAACCTCCACCACAAGACCCACCACAATACCTGCCACAAGCCCTACCATGAGTCCCACTAAAGGCTCCACGTCAGGATCTACCACAGGCACCGCCACAGACTCCACCTCAAGCTCTACCACAAGCTCCACTTCAACCCCCCCCCTCCCACAGACTCCACCACAAGCTCCACTTCAACCCCCACCAAGCTCCACTTCACCCCCCCCCCTCCCACAGACTCCACCACAAGCTCCACTGCAACCCCCACCACAGACTCCACCACAAGCTCCACTGCAACCTCCACCACAAGACTCACCACAAGACCTGCCACAAGCCCTACCATGAGTCCCACTAGAGGCTCCACCTCAGGATCTACCACAAGCACCGCCACAGACTCCACCTCAAGCTCTACCACAAGCTCCACTTCAACCCCCACCACAGACTCCACCACAAGCTCCACTTCAGCCCTCACCACAGACTCCACCACAAGCTCCATTGCAACCTCCACCACAAGCTCTACCACAAGCTCCACTTCAGCCCTCACCACAGACTCCACCACAAGCTCCATTGCAACCTCCACCACAAGCTCTACCACAAGCTCCACTTCAGCCCTCACCACAGACTCCACCACAAGCTCCATTGCAACCTCCACCACAAGCTCTACCACAAGCTCCACTTCAACCCCCACCACAGACTCCAATATTTGCAATATGAAATGCACTGGTAAGTTTGCAGGGAAACATGTCAAACATCACAAATAAGAGTTATACCTGAATGTTGTCACTCTTTAGAACTATGAATCAAAGAAAACAATTACATTTGATATTTTAACCTTTTTTAACCAAAGCTTTAATTGATAATGATATCATAAATGACATTGCTTGCCTGAAGACCCTGATGAACAGCAGGTAAGTACACATCAGCAAACAAACAGCTCAATCAAACACTCATTTACATAACACTGTGCTACTTATTTGAACTATTAAGTGTATTTGAAATATAAATTCAAAACAAAAAAAGAATTGTATTCAGTATATTAACAGACAAATGTGTTTCAACCTCAATAAATGATTAGAAAATTAAAGAAATCTGAATCTGTAAGGAAATTTTGGTAATACTTTATTTTAAGGTGTCCTTGTTACACGTTACATGTACTTGTTGTTATAATAACAATTAATTATGCATAATTACATGCAAGTAACCCTAAGCCAAACCCTAATTCTAACCCTAACCATATAGTAAGTACATGTAGCTATATTACTCACACTAATTACACTGGAACAGGTACACCTTAAAATAAAGTGTAACCAAATTTTTTAAATCAAGTAATTACATACATGACTCTTAATGACTTCTTTTGTAACAGGCCACCTAAACCTGAAGTGAACCCCTCTTATTTGAAGAAAATATTTTTATGACATTATAATTTTACTAATACACGCTAAATATAATGCAAAACATATAAATTAAAATAAGTACATATTATAGTGCATTTTATGGAACAAATAGTATTTCTGGGGTTGCTTTGCTTGTTTAGGAAGCTGTTTGTTAATGGTGTCAATTAACTATTATCAAAAACAGCAATGCATAGCAAATTCTTGTAACATGCAAAGGTTTTAGTTAAGCGAACTGTTACATATAACTACTTTTACATATAATACTTGTTATAATAGTTTTTAATTCGTTAAAGCTGTCAAGGGGTTCTTTTATTATTAGCTATTATTTCCGAATACTACTACTACTACAACTAATAGCGATAATAATAATAATTTAGAAAATGAATTTTTATGAAATGTTTATATTAAATCGGAAAGTACCGGAAGTGAACGCGCAGTAAAGGAAGACGTGCTGCGCGTGACGCAGATCACATGACCCCGGTCAACATCCAGCATGGCTGACGCGGACAGCCAGAGATGTGTGAGCGCCTTGTTGAACGGAATCACGCAGAGGCTTTATTACGGTAATACCGAAATCACGGAGGAGTTTCTGAAGAATGAGCTGTACGCGGAGATGACGCAGGGCGAGTTCCGCGCGCTGCATGACAAGATGAGGACGCTTCTGAAGGTGCTTCTCCTCTACAGCAGACGACCAGCGCTGTTTCTGACCGCAAACATTTCATAGCGAGATTGCACTGTTTACCAAACTAACTGCACTGCTCTCTGTCTGCCTCTAGAGAGCAGCAGAGCACTAAATGCCGATATCATGAAGTTTCATTAACAATGTAGTCGTTTACTACTTTGCAGGATGTCTATCATTATAAAATGTATCATTTGTAACCTTTATTTTATTTTATATCAAATGCTTTTTATGCTTCTTTTATTCAATGCTAAATACACAACAAAATAAAATCAAAGTAGACACCATAGGGGGTTACAAAATAAAATAAAAGTGTATATATATATATATATATATATATATGATACCATTTTCAAGATTTACTTTCCAATTAGCTTCAGCCTTTAGCAAATAGAATTATATGTATACATTTGTTTATTAGCAGTGCATTTAATCAATAACCATGAATACAATAAACAGTCTATAAACGTAAAGAATTAAGCCATACATTACTCCTTTTGCTTTTATGTATTTGGAATTTATTAAGTAAAATCATGAGATTCACCATCAAATTAAGAGACGTTTCTTTTGTTATTCAAAAACATCTTTGCAAAAAAGTATTTTTTATCCTCTTTTATCAAAGTACAACAGTACAGTGTTATTTTAGTATCGAAATGCTGTTTTATTAATATGGATGAATTTAGAGTTTTTTATATTTTCTTTTTTTAGTGTAATTTTAGTTTTTTTTTATTGTGTTTTTCTCATTTTTATTTACGTAATATTTGACTTATTAATACTTCAAATCATTTTTGTATTTTTACATTTTCATTGTAATTTTCATTATAATATTAGATTTAGTCATTTTTTTTGTGCGCTTTTGTCATTTTTGTTTACAAATATTTTGTAAAAAAATATCATTTTTAATCATTTTATTTCAGTTTTAATTTGACTTATTTTAATGCATAAAGTTAAACTAAATAAAACTGAAAAAAACATCTTTGCAAAAAAGTATTTTTATCCTCTTTTATTAAAGTACAACAGTACAGTGTTATTTTAGTATCGAAATGCTATTTTATTAATATTTAGAATTATTTTTTGTTAATTTCTTTGCTTTTATTTGTTGCGTGTTTTTGTCATTTTTATTTACAGAATATTTTATTTTTTAATATTTTTAATAATTTTTTTATTTATATATTAGATTTTCATTGTAATTTTCATTGTAATATTAGTTTTAGTCATTTTGTTGTGCTTTTTTTTTTTATAAAAATATATTTTAATCATTTTATTTCAGTTTTAATTTGAGTTATTTTAATGCATCGTTAAACTAAATAAAAAATAAATAATAGCTAAAACAAATAAATGCATATTTTTTTAAGTTATATTATTTCAGTTAAAGTTTATTTTATTTGAAGTATTGGAAGTTGTTAATGGTTTTGGTAGTAGTTGACTATAATAACCCTGCTACAGTGTAGAGTTTGTAGAGTTTGTGCTGTCTCCCTCCACCCTTGACCTCATGTTTCTGTCTCTCCGTCAGTCCATCGCTTCAGCAGACATGGATCAGGCACAGCTGGAAGCGTTCCTCACGGCGCAGACGCGTAAGCAGGGCGGCAGCGGCGTGACCCCGGAGCAGGCGGCTGCTCTGGCGCGCTTCTGGAAGGCCCACCGGACGCGGGTACGAGAGAGTCTGCTGGCTCAGAGTCGCTGGGAGCCCGGCCTCCGGGGCCTGAAGTGGAGGGTGGACCTGCACACATCTGCCAGCAGGGGGCAGGTGTCCAACAGCCCCGTGGCCCTGGTGGAGCTAGAGCTCGGCCGTGCCGGAGAGGTGAGAAATGAGGGTTAAATTCTTTGAAACGTAAGGGTGGATCTTCATATGAAACACAAAAGAGATTTTATTTCACTGTTCAGCTCTCGTGCTTGACTATTGCGTGTCTTTGCCTGCTGAAATCAGGGAAGTGTGTGCGCCCGAGAGTTTTGATGAGGATTTCTTTACACAGTCTCATGGGAAATGTAGATACTCTGGATACAAAGAGTATAATTGCACACACAGTTAAAGTGGAGACCGCTCGAGATGAAATATTGAGAGTAATTATTTTTTTTTTAAAACTGAAACTAAAGACCATTAAGAAAAAA
>NW_015505431.1:1068739-1089913 GCF_001515645.1 Sinocyclocheilus grahami
GGCTAATCATACTAAAACATGCTAACAACCGGCTAATCATGCTAAAAAATGCTAGCAACATGTTAATCATACTAAAAATGCATACAACAGGCTAATAATGCTAAAAACATGCTAACAACAGGCTAATCATGCTAAAACATGCTAGCAACATGTTAATCATACTAAAAACATGCTTACAACAGGCTAATAATGCTAAAAACATTCTAACAACAGGCTAATCATACTAAAACATGCTAACAACCGGCTAATCATACTAAAACATGCTAACAACCGGCTAATAATGCTAAAACATGCTAGCAACATGTTAATCATTCTAAAAACATGCTTACAACAGGCTAATAATGCTAAAAACATTCTAACAACAGGCTAATCATACTAAAACATGCTAGCAACATGTTAATCATACTAAAAACATGCTTACAACAGGCTAATAATGCTAAAAACATGTTAATCATACTAAAAAACATGTTTACAACAGGCTAATAATGCTAAAAACATGTTAACAACCGGCTAATCATACTAAAACATGCTAACAACTGGCTAATCATGCGAAAACATGCTAGCAACATGTTAATCATACTAAACATGCTTACAACAGGCTAATAATGCTAACAACATGCTAATCATACTTAAAAACATGCTTACAACAGGCTAACCATGTTAAAAACCTGCTAACAACAGGTTAATCATGCTAGAAACATGCTAAAAACATGCTTAAAAACATCTATCTATCTAGACTTTCAAACGTCAAGCTTTTACACCTGCGTCTATATTTCAGACGAGGCATTATCAAGCCAATTTCAAAGTTTGTTCGCGAACTTTACTCGTCTAGTCGTCACTATTACAGTAAGACTATATTTTTTTCTTGCATATTTGTGTAGTCTATGCTGGCTTTCATATTATGATCCGTTTGTTATGTACAGAAACACACTCAGCATTTCTACAATCAAAATATGTAGTAGTGGCCATTATTACAATTAAACCCATACTGAAAATAAAAAAACTTCAAATAACATTACAAACCATTAAAACCATTAAAAATGGTTTCCTGTAGTGCGTTTTGGGACATGTTCCATTAGGATTTATTGATTTTAACAAGCCACCAATAGAAGATGACCAATTACCAGAAGAGATGCACATGGTCCAGTACAGTTTCCATTAAAACCAATACAATTCCCATTATAACCAGTAAAACCATTACACATTTTGTGACGGTGTCTATTGTTTTTTTCAGCAGGATCAGTATGTTCCTGAAATATATTGATTTCAGTATGTGCATGAGGTTTTGAGCTCTAATCCATGTCTTTTGCTTCTGTGATATCAAGAGGTCTGGTTTACAGGAAACAGAGACCCATTAGTGACATTAGCCATTATTATTCTGCCATTATGTCTTTCTGCTTATCATCAGCTCTTTCCTGTGAAGATCATTTAGGGTTTTTATGTTTGCAGATTTGAGATGCTTATCCGTAATATCTGCTGAATGTTATTGTTTAACTTTTTTTGTTTTACAATGTGATTGTATTTTTGTAAATGCACAGTTAGCTCTGTAAGAAGAGCCTCCTCTCCTCTGCAGCGTTTGTTTGTCAGTGTGAGTGCTCCGATTGTTTTGTGTCATTCGTGCCATGTGCAGAGAGATGCATTATACGCTGTATGATTCACGCTCGGAGAATAGAGGACTGTGGAGTGTTCAATTGTCTTCAGAGCAGCAGGAGAGCAGAAAAATCCCTCATCACGGGTGCAATGAAGCTGAAATGAGGAGATTGATTCTTCATTCAGGGTCACGGGATCAATTACTGCAGGATAAAACCACAAATCATTTCAGATAGTGCCGTGTTTGTGTTGGACGGGAAGAGACTATTTTTACACATCCGCAGTCATGCATTAGAGCAGTGGTTCCCAACCCTGGTCCTGGAGGCACCCCAACACTGCACGTTTTGCATGTCTCCTTAATCAAACACACCCGATTCAGATCATCAGCTCATTAGTAGAGACTCCAAGACCTGAAACTGGTGTGTCAGAGAAAGTAAACCTGCAAAATGTGCAGTGTTGGGGTGCCTCCAGGACCAGGGTTGGGAACCACTGCATTAGAGCACTAATATGGTTACTTATAGTTTAATTATTAATAGGAGTGAAAAAGCATTACATTTTCAGGACGGACCTGTTGTTGTCTAGTTGTCTGTCACACCTTTTCTGAAGAGTTCAGGTCATGCTGCTGTTTTCAGCTCTGCGCTCCGTGCTTGCAGCTGCTGTCAGTTAATTCAATTTCACAGATTAATTTGCAGCTTAATTGGGCTCGTTTATTGAATATCGTCAATTGTGATTTCCAATGCTATTATATTTACTGGAGTCACTGTCGCTATGGTTACAGGTGATGTGATATGGCTACTGTGAGCACACAAAAGGAACTTGACATCAGTTGATTCATTCATGCAGCAGCTAAACAGGACGCTCTGAGAGTCACGCCTGTTATTAAATGCACTTGTCATAATCTGTGTGGATGTAGCACTAGCATAGTTTACTAGTCTACTTACTATGTATATTTGAGTCCTTCTAGTTCATTACCTAGTGAAATTCAGCCCAGTTGCTGATATTTAATTTATCACTTTTTCTCTATTTTCAACCAGTTACCATTCAAAATAAGGTTTAATTTTTTTAACATTAGTTGATGCATTGGAAATCATAAACTAACAATGAATACAACTAATAATACAAGTTCTATGAATTAACATTAGTCAGTGTATTATGAAAAAAATTAAGTAACAATTAGCATTAATGTATTATAAAAAAAAATTCTCTGTAATTCAGTAAAACATTTTGTCAAATAAATTAATACTTTTATTCAGCAAGGATTAGGGTTGCAAAAAGGTGGAAAATATCCAGTAAATTTCGGAAACGTTCCAGAAATTTTGCAAACTTTCGGATTTTTGGGGAATATTCCAGGGATTTTTGGAAAGTTTCCGGAAATGTTTCACCCCTTTGCAACCCTAGCAAGGATATGTTAAATAGATCTAAATGGACAATAAAGGTATTTATAATGTTACAAAAGATTTCTATTTCAAATAAATGCTGTTCTTTTGAACTTTATATCCATCGAAGAATCCTGAACAAAATGCATCACAGTTTCCACAAAACTATGAAGCAGCACAACTGTAATAATAATCAGAAATGTTTCTTGATCTCAAAACCAGCATATTAGAATGCTTTCTGAAGGATCATGTGACACTGAGGAATGGAGTAATGATGCTGAAAATTCAGCTTTGATCACATTACATTTTACAATGTATTACAATCGGAAACCAGTTATTTTAAATTGTAATAATATTTCATAATATTACTGTTTTTACTGTATTTTTGATTAGCCTTGGTGAGCAGCATAAGAGATTTCTTATATTGGGTTACCCAAATTGGTCTTTCCTGAAGGAGACACCAGTGCAAGTCAGCAAATAGTGTTTATGTTGTAGGTCAGTTTTAGGCTGTATTTGTGTTGGAGCCACTTCGGGTATCCCGATGATGTCATAAAAACCTGCTTCGGCTGCTGATGTCATCTGAGTCCTGTTCTTCTGCCTTTCTGGATCATTTTACAAAAAATGCTTTGACACTGTTCTTTTGCTGCTCTGTAATTACGGTAACTAGCGTAGTCAGCTGGTCATTATCACAAAATAAATCATGAGGGTGATCCGCATCCAGGCGAGAGTTGAAGGCTGAATGCATTATTCCACTTGGACATAATGGACATAAAATATTGATTCACAATTTTGTGAGATGAAAGAGTGCAGAGAGATAGCAAACTAAGTAGGAAAACTGTTCAGACAATGATTAATTATGCAGTTTAGCATCACCATGGAAACATTTGTTCACAGAATGCTGAACGACCAATCAGAATCAAGAATTCCAGGAAACCCTTCAGGAAATGCAAATCTAGTTCTTTATTGTCATTCAAACGGTTGAAAAAACATTCTATTTACTGATTCTAAATAACAAGTTCAGAATTCTGAGGATTTTTGATGTCATTTTTCTTTGAGTGGGAGCTACTTTGTTTCCCGTATTGTGAATCTTACGCCGCTGTGTTGATGCAGGTTGACTCTGTAACAGGTGTGTCAGCAGCATTACTGAAATTACCCATCGACACGGAGCACTTATGTGCTGTTTAAAGTGCATTTGGGTCAGTTCAGGTTCACTGCTCGTACTGCATGTAAATGGCCTCTGTCTCTTTCTCTCTACTTTAGAGCTCTGAGTTTGTGTGTTTGGAGTTTGATGAGCAGAAGGTGAATCTGGTGCTGAAGAAGATGGCAGAACTTCAGGAGAGCATCGACAGCGTGGTGCACCGCAGCTAGAGCTCATCTGCCTCTTCATAGGTGTGTGTGTGTGAGAGAGAGAGAGAGAGAGAGAGAGTGAGGGAATGTGCTTGTTTTATATGCTGTATTGTCATAAAGTTATATTCATCATAAATAATCATTGTCAAACCCCAAACTTGGATATCTGTGAGTCTATTACTTTTTTAAATTCATGATTATTTCCTCATACAGGATTTCAGGTTCTGTATTCTGTGTTAGGTTGATGAAGCACTGGGCAACTTTGAGCAATTTTGCTGGGCAACTTTGGGAAATGTTGCCATCAACGGGCAACCAGGAGAGACAAAGAGCCCACGACTGATCTAAATTATCCAAATAAAAATTTGTTACCCATTCTCAATGGGAAAGTGCCCAAGCAACGTTGCTCGAAAAAAAGTTGCCTGGCAAAATTGCTCAAAAAGTTGCCCCGTGTATCATCAGCCTTAGTTTTATAGTTTATAGTTCATAGTTTATTTATATTCCTGAAGTACTAACGTTTGAGTATTAAAGGATTAGTTCACCCAAAAATGAAAATTTGCTGTAAATCTACTCACCCTCAGGCCATGCAAGATGTAGATGAGTTTATTTCTTCATGGGAACAGATTTGGTGGAATATAGCATTACATGACTTGCTCACCAATGGATCCTCTGCAGTGAATGGGTGCCGTCAGAATGAGAGTCTTGTGCATATTTCTCTCCTGATTCCGAAGAGACGACTTTTTCACTGAAGAAAGCAATATTATGGATTCCTTTGTTTCTTACAAACGTGCAGCTTTTATTGTGATGTTTTTATCAGCTGTTTGGGCGCTCATTATGACGGCACCCATTCACTGCAAGTGATGTAATGCTAAATTTTTCCAAATCTGCTCTGATGAAGAAACAAACTCATCTACATCTCGGTTAGCCTGAAGGTGAGGACATTTTCAGTAAATTTTCATTTTTTGGTGAACTATTCCTTTAAGTGAACACTTGTGCTTTTATGCTTTAACTATGTAATTATGAGAGAAACCCAAAAACCCCCCCCCCCCCATGTGAATCGAACTAATGATCTTGCTTTGCTAATGCCCTACCAGTTTTCAGTCCTTGTTTCAAGATTTATTTGCTGTGCTTTAAATCACTTCACAGGGTTAATGGCGCTTTTATGTAGTCACTAAGTAACTAAATTAATAACTAGATAAATGGTGAGCAGTGGCAGCGCAGGTGACTCAATGACCTGACGTGGACCTGGAAATCGTCTTAATTCATGTGAGTTAATGTTTATTATGTGTACTAAATGATTTAGTGTTCTAGGAACTGCAGAGATACTAATATCATAATCCACCTTTATCACTGCTGTGTTTTTGAGCAAAGGTCATCATTCTGAAAGTCAAAGTTATATTGAGAAGAGATAAGCCCACTGTTCCCATATGTTACAAAGCCTAGATGACATATTGTTCATGATAGGGTTAAAATTGGTGGCTTGTTATGACACAAATGTCATTTCTTTGTAGTATTTTAGATTTGATTTTGTTTTTAAAGATTAGATTTACCGTTATTTAACAAAACGACATGCACAAATGTATTTTTGTTATAATTAATTTTGTTTATTCATCATTTATTTTTAAAACTATAATTGTAATAAGAACAATAATGATAAATTATAAAATGATAAAAAAATAAAATGACTTTTATCTTTCATGTGATTTCCTCTTGAGGTGACAGGACAACATCCACTGACGTTTTGAGTTTATTTTTTTAACAGTTTTGGATGCTATTTTGCACCCCTTTGTGATTTATTTTTCTTTCCTGTATCATGTTTAGTCTATGTCTGTGTTTGGAAACTCGGTTACTAATGGATTTGGATGCCACCCATCCTGTTTAAATATTTAAAACGGGTTTACACCATCTACCCTTCAGGGGAACAGGTTGAGACGTGTCTCTTGTCTCGCAGGTGTGAATACATGGACATGAACCAGATGAGGATTGATGTGTGTTTATCGTAGACCAAACACATCAGTGTGCTTTTGTTCCTGCTGGAGCTCAAACAGATGGTCCCCTTTCTGTCTTTTACAGCAAATGTGTGGTTTAACCAGCTTAAAAGCTGGTGGATGTCCTGTTAATTATTCAGATGAGAAGACAATGGGTGTAACTGCGGCCTTTGAAAAGTATCATATGAGGTTACTAGTGATGATCGCTCCTGAAGCCTTCTGAACAGTCTGCATAAAGCTAATAAAGTTTGTGAATCTGTTGGTAATGGTCACAATCAAATAATGAGTCGTTTGTTCATTTTAGTAGCCTGATACTGACAGAACTAACTGTTAATGCTGGTGTCCTGGTGTTATTGTGCTGAATATAGAATGGAACAGAATAGAATATTGTTAGAAAAATATTTGATCTGAAAAAAATATATAATAGATTTTTTTTTTTTTTACATAAAATTGATCTCATTACTAAAAAAGAACAAAAAGAGTTTTAACAAAATATTTGTAGTGCAAATGAGTGCCACATGCAGTTTGCTGTCAGAATACTAATATTAAAAACAGCAGAGTGATTTTATTATGCCTTATTTGACTTAGTAGGAATAAATACTAAAAGGATCAATTCTTTAATAATGGAAAATACCAATAAATAAAAATACTACATAAGTGCAGTAATATTTATGGTGGCTACATCTGTATTCCATTGCTTTTAGGCAACAAACGCATTTAAAGGGGTCATATAATGCTGCTAAAAAGAACATTATTTGGTGTATTTGGTGTAATGAAATGTGTTTATGCGGTTTAAGGTTAAAAAACCATAAATTATTTTCCACATCCTGTACATTACTGTTTCTCCTCTATGCCCGGCCTTTCTGAAATGCGTCGATTTTTACAAAGCTCATCGGTCTGAAGAGCCAGGTGTGCTCTGATTGGCCAGCTATCCAGTGCTTTGTGATTGGCCGAATTCCTCAAGCGTGTGACGGAAATGTTACGCCCCTTACCATACTGTGATGCCTGCGGCAACCACATGTGACGACCCCGGGCTGGACTCCGCTTCGTCCACGGTGAAAGCCGATCCGGCGATCCACAGCGCGAAGTTGGAAGTATTTCCTCAGCGACCAGCACGGATCAGCTCCAGGCATGACGAAGCAGATATCGTCCTCTTTTGGAAGATCAAACAAAGTAATTTCGCTTTCACAACGAATCACACAGCGTCTTTACGACATTGCGGCGGAAACAACAAAACTACAGCGAGAATAAAACCAAAATAAGGTAGAAATGATTACATTTAAAAAAAATTGCTAATCAAATGTATTTTACATGATACGAATGTCGTTGTTTTTGATAGGTCTGTTGTTTACCTGCAACCACCCATATCTTTATTAGGGCAAATAAAAGATTTGTCTTTTTATTATTATTATTAGTTACAATAAAACAAATGAATGCGAATATCTATCTTTCTATCAAATCTGTAAAGGGATAGTTCACGAAAAAAAGGAAAATTGTAATTTTCTCAGGTCTCATGTCTGAATTAAAGACTTTTTGCATACTGTAGATCGTATCCATACAAGTACAATGACCATTGGATGTCTCCCAAAAATATAACACACTCTTAAAAATAAAGGTGCTTCACGATGCCATAGAAGAACGTTTTTTGTCTAAATGGTTCCATAAAGAACCTTTCTGTTTCACAAAAGGTTCTTTGTGTCAAAAGAAGGTTCTTCAGATTACAAAAAGGTAAGAAAGAAATGGTTCTTTAAAGAGCCTTTGACTGAATGGTTCTTTGTGGAACCAAAAATGGTTCTTCTATGGCATCGCTTCGAAGCACCTTTATTTTTAAGAGTGTAGGCTATATGTGCCATAATCCATCAGTCATGCAATAGTTACGTGGGAGAAGAAAACAACTGAATTTATGTCATTGAAAACCTTCTTTAATAAGATATGGTGCACATCATGAAATTGAGTTATGATGTATTTGAGAACTGTTCGATTTTAATTAGTGTCCAACAACCGGTGTCATGTTTGATCTGAGAGGATTTGCTGTAAATAGGCTATTGAATTTCAGTCTGTTACTTGCATAAAGCTTACAAAAATAGGCTAGCTGAAAATTCCTCGTAATGATAAGAGTATCAACATGTGTAGGCAAGTCAAAGATCTAATGTACAGTACACACACACACAACTTATTTGCTGTTTACAGTACAGTGTCTGTACAGAAGCATGAGCCTGTGCCTTCGGGATGTTGACTACACCTTTAAAATCACAGGTTTCATCAAGGGACTTGATGAAGCACAGTTTAAATACATATGAAGGAAAACCATATTTTATGGTTTATCATACATCAATTTTAGTTTTTTTGTTTTCTTCGCTTGTTGTTGCTTTACCAAGCAAGCTATAGTATTAACTCAGAATTCGGTCTAAACGATTCAGTGAGTGAGTGAGTAAGTGGTCTAAATGATTCAGCTGAAAGCAATTTACAGTGTTTTGCCTGTAATTTACAGGTTTTTCTTTTTCCATTCCGCATTAAATCCATACGGAATTCAGTTTGTTCCATTTTTTAGGATCTATTTTACTTAGCGGTAAACAGAAATTGCATTCACCTGAGGATGTAATAGCAACAGTAGGCCACTCAAGCAGTTTTTGTTAAGAGCATTACCAGGCGGTACGTTGCCAAAACATAAATACTGGCATTATTATGAATTGTGTTATAGACAGTGTTGGGATAACGCATTACAAGTATCGTGAGTTATGTAATCAGATTACTTTTTTCAAGTAACTAGTAAAGTGACACATTACTTAATAATTTCAAAAAAAAAATATCTGTTACTTTTTCAAATGAGTAACAACTTTGTTTCCCATTTAATGAATGCCAGCTTTCCTGTCCCCATGTTTAGAGAAATCATGAGTAAGGTGCAGAGGCATTAGGCCTGTCACGATAGCAACTTTTTGTTGTGCGATATATTGCCGCAGAAATAATTGCGATAAGTGATATTATTGTCATTTTAAAGACCATTTTATGCCACTGAATATATGGCATATATGCACAAAAGCACAGATCGCTAAACAAGACCACATCTGCAGATGAAACTTTGTTTGTAGAAGCATTTCTTTAATTTGAACTACACTCTTAAAAATAAAGGTGCTTCACGATGCCATAGTCTAAATGGTTCCATAAAGAACCTTTAACATTTAAAGAACCTTTCTGTTTCACAAAAGGTTCTTTATGGCGAAAGAAGATTCTTCAGATTATAAAAGTGTAAGAAAGAGATGGTTCTTTAAAGAAACTTTGACTGAATGGTTCTTTGTGGAACCAAAAATGGTTCTTCTATGGCATCGCTTGAAGAACCTTTTGAAGCACCTTTATTTTTAAGAGTGTATAGCACCTCATGACTACACCATGTTATGTACGAGAAGCTGCAAAAGACACAGGCGCAAGTGGATGTACAAAACATGGTGACATTCATTTTTAAGTAAATATAATGGGCGATATATTGGGTCACCAAAAATTATTGAGGTCATGTACATATATTGCATGATAAGTCGATATATTGATTATTGCGACAGGCCTGCACTGTCTGAACATGATGGGTATTGTAGTTCTAGACTAGATGTTTACATGCATTTACTCATCTCACCTGCAGAAAAACAGATTCGGTATTACTCAAAATGAATTAAAACAATGAAATGCAAACTTGCAGTATTTAAATATATTAAATAGCACAAATATCCTTTATGCATTTAAACCCTTTTTATTAACCAATTTATTGTTTAAAGAAGCCTTTGAAGAGTTTAATTGTTGACTTTCTGACAATAAAATCAGTGATAGCATCCTAAATGCATTGTCTGGATTGGACCGTGCTAATAAGCTTTCACTCAGTTACGAAAAGTGTTAAAGTAGGGCAATGATAGCATTGTGTCAGTGTGGTCAGATCTAAAGTGCAGTCATAAAATAGATTTGTTGTCCAACAGTGAAATGCTTTTGAAGGTTTCCTGCAGTCTGAAAGAGTTTAGTCTCCAACGCTACATCACAGACCACCTTCAACTGGTGCATATTGAAAGCACAATATGACAAGCTGATGTCAGATCTTTGAAACTGAATATCATGGGGCTGATTACAGAATCTGAGGTATATCATCTATTTGACATAAACCCATCCCTAAACTACCTATTTGATCAACACAAACTGAGATTACACATTTTAAATGGTCTCTTCCTGTCTTATTGGGTCAAAATAAACTGCAGTGTGGACCATAGCAGAGCTGTTTAGTCAAAGGTTTGACTATACGAGACTACGAAGAGTCTGACGTTGCACATCTGTAATTGGTGTCATGAGGAACACATGATGTTTATGAATGAATGAGAGAAGGAAGCACAACGTAGAATGGTGTGGAGTCTGAAACAGAGAGAAATCTTGGGTTCGATATATCAAACATTTGCTGATATGCAGCAGGTTCATCCCTTACTGTTCATGTACAGTTACAGGAGAAGAAACCCTGGACGCTTCACACCGGACTCACTCATGGATCTCACCCTAGACTTACCCTGCAGATGTCCTCGCTGTGAGTAACGGACCAGCCGTTACTTTAATGTTTCATTACTCTTCATGTTTTTAGCTGGTTCTTTCACACAGAAATAGTTCATCTAGACATTTAAATTATTTTTACTCACCCTAGAAGAGTTATTTTTCTTCTGAGCCTTATGAAATCATATTACAGCTTTGTGTGTAGCACAAAATGATGCACAAAGATATGATTTCACTTCAAGAGACATGCAAGCACCAGTTGTGCTTTTATGGTGTTTTATTGTATTAATTTTTGAGTATTAATATGTTAAAAACAACTAAATTTAATCAAAAAACTAATAATAAAAATATTATTTTGTGTTGCATGGAAAAAAATGCAGCATTTGAAATTATTAATGATAGAAGGTTAATTTTTGGATGAATTATTTAAGCTCTTTTTATTCATCTACTAAAACTGACATGCAAAGGTTGTTCATTGCACTTCATGGTGGAGGAATTATGTATCCGTTGTGGTTAGTTTCTGACTTTGCGTGAGCCCACTGCTGCTTTTTTGGGTTGAGGTATGTGCTACATAAACACTACAAGCCTTTAGCACTCTCATCTACTCAAAACCAATAGTTTTGACCCTTTTAAATGTGACCCACAACATTATGTGACATAATTTTCATTAATGTTAGAGTAATTTTTGATGCTTTTTTAAACTAAATATATGTAAAAAAAATTAAAAAAAATTTAAATTAAAAAGTGATTTATAATTTTTTTTTTTTTAAATAATGAAAAATGAGAAGAATTTGTGGCATGGAAAAAAATTTGTTTCAGTTTTTTTTTGTTAGAAAAGATAGATGATGATAAAAATTATTTTTGAATCCCCCAAAGAACCTTTCACCTTTTCTTATTGTAAAGAACATTTGAAAAATTGAAATTTTTTCCACTATAAAGAACATTTAGTGAAATGGTTCCACAGATGTTAAAGATTCTTAATGGAACCATAGATGCCATTATAATGAAGGTTCTCAAAAGGTGTTTTTGCAGTGATGCCATAGAAGAACCATATTTAGTTCTCAAAAGGACCTTTTTTAAGAGTACCATTATTTTCTTAGTGTGAAGAACATTTTAATAGTCTAAAGAACCACTATATCCACTATAAATAACCTTTTGTGGAATGGAAAAGGATTTTAAATGTTCTTCATGAAACCATCAATGCTAAAGAACCTTTATTTTTAAAAATGTAAATATCTTTATTTTGGTGTATGGTTGAGGTTTCAACACATTCTGTATGCCGATGGATCAAACACTCACAGCTCAAGTCCATACTAACTGGCTTTGACTAATGTAACTAACAGTTACTAACGTAACTTTCTCTACTTTCCAGGTCATTGTGGTTTGCCCATCCCACTTTCTCCACCACATTCTGTAGACTTTCACCTTTCCACACCTCTGTTCCCAGACTGTAACCCAACATATAAAAAATCTCTTTCTGTGTCTTCAGGTGGTGAGGGCATCTTCAAGATGAACAGCAACTGGAAGACCACCAAAGTGCTGGGATTGCTGATGTTAGCCAACTTCCTCATCTACATCGTGGTGGAAGTGTCCCGAAGCTACGGGCATGGCCGAGACATGTACAATGGAGGGAAACTGACACCCAAACATTTCTGGAAGAAGCCGGAGGTCAGTCTGGCATTCTGGAATCGTGTGCAGGAGCGTCTCGATGACATCTACTACCTGCCACTTGCAAATGGCAGCGAGGCCCCTCGAGAATTTCGGGGAATCCCACGTTGGCTGAATCGCACGAGTCCCTGCAAGCCGGACAGCAGGGTGACGACAGAGATTGAAGACTTTAAGTCCCTACCGCAGCGATTCCAGGACTTCTTGTTGTACATGGAATGTAGGTCGTACCCCTTGATAACGGACGCACCCAACGTGTGTTCTGAAACGCCGTACCTCTTGCTTGCAGTGAAGTCCATTGCGGCACATTTCGACCGACGGCAGGCCATCCGGGAATCATGGGGCCGCGCTGGGATCCTCGACGGCCGGCGCATTGTGATAGTGTTCCTACTTGGCAGCACGGCAGCGACAGACCACTTCCCGAACTTGTCGGACATGGTCAAGCACGAAGCGGCGTTGTACGGCGACGTCCTGCAGTGGGATTATCGAGACTCGTTCTTCAATCTCACCTTAAAGGAAGTCCTCTTTCTGGAGTGGTTTGGGACTCATTGCGCTTCTGCCAAGTATGTGTTCAAAGGCGACGATGACGTTTTCGTCAATACGCGGCATATGCTGGCTTACCTGGGCAACTTTTCTGTGTCCAAGACACGGGACCTTTTTGTTGGCGATGTGATCACCAATGCCGGACCACACCGGACCAAACACCTCAAGTATTACATCCCCGAGAGCGTGTTTCGAGGAGTGTACCCACCGTACGCCGGAGGCGGAGGCTACCTGTATTCTGGGAATCTGGGGCTGCGGTTAAGAACAATCTCGCGTCTGGTCACGTTGTACCCGATAGACGACGTCTACACTGGGATGTGTCTGAAGAGACTGGGACTAGTACCGGGGAAACACATGGGCTTTAAGACCTTTGACATTGAGGAGAAGCACAGAGAGAATCCTTGTGCTTACAAAAGGCTGATTCTGGTCCATCCCAGGAGCCCCCAGGACATGATAAAGATCTGGTCTTGGATTAATGACCCAAAAGCGAAATGTTACATCGCACATATACCGCAAGCGAAGGGCGCAAAGCGACGCAACAGAAGCCAATAGAACCCAATGCCCTGTTCTATTACTGACGTACAGCTAACAAAAATGTGTTCCAAGAACATTTTGCTAACATTCCCATTAAGTTATAAAAACATTATTTCTGAATGTTCTCAAAACATCCAGTTTTTAAAAGGTTTTATCCACCTTATTTTTCAACTTGGAAGTAAGCCGTTTTCTGTGAATGTACGAGACTTCCGGTTCATTAGCCGCGGTATGGAAATAACGAGAAAAATAGCAAAGTGCAGTAAATGGTAAAACTGTTTGCTCTACAAAACAGTAGTGCAAACAGTTTTTTAAAAAGATTTTAAAATACAATTGTTTTAATATAAGATTAATATTAAGATAATATAATAGTTTTTAAAATTAAGATAATACATTAAATTAATATGGTAAGAAACACAAGTTTGCAATATCAAGCAGCACAACGAGCTGTTTTGTACGGCTAAAAATAGCTGGAAGGGAATGACACCAGAAGCCAGACCCATAAAATTTACAAATGGCCGTGCCCGCTCTTACGGGAAAAGTGTGGATAAACATTTTTTTCTTGCTTACGCAATCGTTAAGGGAACATTCCATTGAATCAAATATCATAGGAATGTTACTTTTGAATGTTCTTTGAATGAGATCATCTTTCTGTGCTAACGTCTTGAGAACATTACTAAAGACCAGAGAACTTTGAACAAATGTTCTATGAATGTTACTGGAAGAACATTTTAGAGAACCTTGCTAGAACATTCTGAGAACATTCCCTGTTAGCTGGGACATATTTGCGCACCTTCTTTCACTTTGATGCGACGAATCACGATTATTTGCTCAAAATGAGTTATATATGGTGCACTATGAGGCATGTTGACATAAGAAATCAGGGTGCATTTTCATAACAGAAAGAGCGAGTCTGATGTGTTTGTGTATTTTTATGTTTTAATTTATGTTTGCATTCTTGTGTGGAAGACTATAGCTGAGCTCTTTGACTTCTCTTGCATTAAACCTCTATATTCTCAGGAAGCTGCTGTTTGATCGTTCTCCAACTGCACTATCAGCACAAGGATAATAATATATGTTTTATTACTTTGTATACTGTTTGTGCAAGTAAGCTGTGACCTTTGCACCATTGTTGTAGGGCAACATACTGTAGGACACTCACAACACACACAGTGAACTGAACGAGCCTCCAAAGTGCAAAGTCAAAATCCAAATCAATTACTGTATAAATCTTCATTAACTCATCATGGAAGATGAGCACAAAAGATTTCCATGTCATATTTCGTGTGATGTTCAGTCATTTGTTCAATATGAGTGCAAATTTGTGATTATGGATAGAATTAAATTGTCCTGAAAACACAGGAAATAGCCTTGACAAGTGAAACTTGTTTTTATCATTCCAGTTAAGCAGTGTTTTGTATATATAGCTAGTAATAAAGTTATGTCTACATTTGGGTGGGGAGCATTAATTTTGCTGCTATATTATTATCTCATTATATGATTCTTTATTACTGCATCATGATCAGCATTTCTCATTCTATCTTTAAAAGCATGCATAATTAGGTTAAGTATATACTACTCAGTATGTACTATGCACGCTATTTCATTATGTCACGACCAAAAACAGTCATAAGTAGCACGGGTGTATTTGTAGCAATAGCCAACAATACAGTGTATGGGTCAAAATGATCGATTTTTCTTTCATGCCAAAAATCTGTAGGATATTAAGTAAAGATCGTGATCCATGAAGATATTTTGTAAATTTCCTACCGTAAATATATCAAAACCTAATTTTTGATTAGTAATATGCATTGCTAAGAACTTCATTTGGATAACTTTAAAGGTTGATTTGATCAATATTTTGATTTTTTTTTTTTGCACCCTCAGATTCCAGATTTTCAAATAGTTGTATCTCTGACAAATATTGTCCTGTCATAACAAACCATGCATCAATGGAAAGCTTTCAAAAAATAAATTAAATAAAAAATGACCCATAGGCTATATGACTGGTTTAGTAGTCCAGGGTCACAAAGGGCCTAAATGCGCGGGGCCCTCTGTCGGATCAACAGCGAGTCACATGTCATATAAACCTCATTCATTCATGCGCAACAGGTAAACTTACCTCATTAACTACAGATATAATACAGGTGATGCAGGCCTCTTCCGTTTAGTTTTTCAAACAAGCATCTGACAACAACATAGAAAGTTCACGAGCATAAATCCAAAATGCCACGGCGGCATTCATTGAGTACCTGCAGTCTTGTGATATTAATCTATGTGACAGGTTTGATAAGCAGCGCTGAGGTGAGTAACTCGTGGCTGGTCATCTGATGGCGGTCTGATCGCTGCATGTTTCACTCAAGCTGTCTGTTTTTGGCAGATCAACAGATACGGCGGACAAGCATCCGCAGGTAAACAGCGGTCAGTCACATTTACACCCATGTCAGCTTTGTGTCGTACCTGTTCCTCTTGCTTTAGCTGTTACATGTTTATCTTGTGTCCTCAGGTTTCAATCTTTTTAAAGCAAAATTTCCAAGCGTCAATATGTGTAAAGACCCATTTATAATGCGGAGGTATTGCTAAATTCGTTATTATAGTTGAATAAAAAAAAATCATAAAATATGATTAACTTTATAATTTTACAATTATTTAAAATAACTTAAATACTTTTTAAATAATTAAAAAAAATATTAAATCTTAAAATACAATAGTTTTAATAGTGTATTTTTTAAAATAACAAAATATAAGATAAATATATTCAATTAATAATGTATAGCACTTTCACAATAAATATCAGCAGCTTTGCAGTATGGAGAAAACACTCATTGAAAAGATATAACACGCTTTAATACACGATATATATCGTGCAAGGGCTTTAATACACGATATATATCGTGCAAGGGCTTTAATACACGATATATATCGTGCAAGGAGGAAAAGATGAATGCTTGGAAATCTTTTTACAAAATTAAACGCATTTTGTGTTTAGATATCTCGTTACAAGGGCTTTAATACACAATATATATCGTGCAAGGGCTTTAATACAATATATATCGTGCAAGGAGGAATAGATGAATGCTTGGAAATCTTTTTACAAAATTAAACGCATTTTGTGTTTAGATAGCTCGTTAGGAGTATTGTTGTTTATTTGCATATTTATATAATGTTTTGTAAAAACACATCTTTATCTAAATCTTTTTTCCTTTTAAATTTATTTTTTTATGTTTTGGGGGATAAATATGCTAAAATGCAAGCCATCTTATTCATATTATTAAAATCTTTATATTGTATTTTGTAAGAATAAATGTATTCATATCTATTTGTTCTTTTTTTTATTCATTTAAATCCCGTTATTTTTCCTCTCCAATGAAAATATTTTGATATTTTTTGGAGATAAATATACTAAATATCCTGGCTATCATGTCTTATTAAAAATAACGTTTAATATTATTATTTTCTCTTATTTTTATAATCAGCTGTAATTTTTCCTCCAATAAAAAAATATGTAGATATTTTGGGGAATAAATGGTCTATTATTATTATTATTATTATTATAAATATGCTGGCTATTTCATGTCGTCTTACTGAAAATAATATTTAATATTATTTTATTTTCTTATTTGGCCTCCAATTTATTTATCCTCTATTCATCCTCCAATGAAAATATGTATTTTGGGTCATTTCATTGCCCTGTAACTTTTCCTCTTCAGTTAAAATAGTTCTATATTTTGAGGGATATATGTGCTCAAATGTTGTCTCTGGTCAGGTGTAGGCCGCGAGCGATACGCGTTCTATGCCCTGCGCAGCTGCCATCAAGTCCTCCGTGATGACAGCGGAGAGTTCTTCTCCCCTGATTACCTGTGCTCACACCCCCCCGTGTGGTGCAACTGGACCATCCAGGTGCCTCCTGGGAAGCGTCTGGAGCTCTACCTGGAGGACTTTACTCCCTCGGATGCCTGTCAGCAGAAGAGTGATCAGATCCACCTGGATGAGTCTCCGGCGCCTGCAGGAGGGCAGAGGATCCTGGAGAGGTGCTGGAGAAAGGCCAGGTACACCTCCGTGTCCAACACGGTTCAGGTGGTGCTGCTCATCGACGGGAACCGGCGCGTCCCCTACAGGGGCTTCTATGGACGCTTTAAAGCTTTCAGATCCCTGGATTCTCCTGATTCAGTGTATGAAGGTGAGTAAATGTTTTCAATGTTTTTTTAGAAGAAATGGACAGCACCTGCGTTAAATATATGAGTGTCACAGCAAAGGGTCTGAATACTTAGGACCATGTGATATTTCAGTTTTTCTTTTTTAATAAATCTGCAAAAATGTCAACAATTCTGTGTTTTTCTGTCAATATGGGGTGCTGTGTGTACATTAATGAGGAAAAAAAATTTACTTAAATGTTTTCAGCAAATGGCTGCAATATAACAAAGAGTGAAAAATTTAAGGGGGTCTGAATACTTTCCGTACCCACTGTATATATACATACATACATACATACATACATACATACACATAAAGGTTAGAGCACTCACTAGTTTAAGAAACGCCCTCAGTGATTTGATTCTGGAGCTGGGCCTGCTGGTGTCACATGACTCTTTGTATTTGACAGACATTCCTGTAGAAGTGATAGAAGACGATGAAGATGAAACGGATGCAATTACAGATTCTCCACCAGCTGTGAGAGACGTCACAGCAGATACATCAGGAGTGAGCACACAAACCCCTTCTGCTGGACTGACCAGCTCTGTGAAGTTTGCATCCTCGGTGTCCAATGAAAAGAGCTCCAGGGATTCATCTCCTCGCATTCTAGCGCCTGGTTACAACAGTAACGATGTGGTTGATGGTGATGCATACTACGATGATCATTTCTTTGCAGCGTCACAAGAAGCAGCTGGTTGGTGGGCTGCTGAGACCCAGCACAACCAACCCAAAAATGGAGCGGCTCAAATACGGCCCCGATATCAAGCGGCTTACGCAGGCGTCTCAGACATGACCCTCAGTGCACAGACGCTCATGCCACTGGTCAAACCCGCCGCCCGCTCGCCGTCTGCCATGCGCAGGAATGTGGATGCGCAGGCGCACTCCTCTGGTCAAACCGAGCCGGTCAGAGCCAGAATAACGCCTGATGCTGGAAAAGTGAGGTGGGTAAAGGTGGGACAGCGGGGCGAGGAAGAAGGCGTTTCCATTGAGATGACACCAACCAAGAGCAGCGTCACACTACCTGTAATACAACCCAAACTACAACGCAAATCAAAAGGTGCAGTTACTTTTTTTTTATATATATTTTTTTTATTAGAAAGCATTACATTTTGCATAAAAAGAGACTCTTTATAGGACTTTTTTTGTGCATTGTAACATTCTTTTCATGAAAATTAAGTACACTTTTCCCCCCAAAATAGGATTTTTTTTTTTTGTAGTTGCTGTTGTTGTTAATTTGATTATCATCATCATGGGGCAAAATTGACAATATTAATAATTTAATGCTTAAAAAGATTATTATTAGTAGTAGTAGTAGTATGCAAGGGTTAATGTTAACAATATCAACTTATTTTGTTTTTATTCATTATTATTATGCAAGGAGTAATATTAACTATTCATTATTTTAAAATGTATAGCAATAATGTCCTGCTTGTTTAAAAAAATAATTAAAATCAAAAATTAAATTCAGAAAAACATACTGTCATGACATAGCAATTACAATTTACTTAATAGTAAAGTATGTACTTTTCACTTTTAATTTCATCATTTTATACCATTTCAGTACATTAGTTTCATTATTGTTATACTTGAACATTAGCAGGATCTTAAAATGGTCCTAAAATAGGATTTATTGTTATTATGCTGCAATGGGTAATGGTAACAGTCTTAAATATTTTATTAATGCTTTAAAAAGTTAATACTACTACTATTACTACTGATATTTGTATTATAATTGTTTAATATGAACCAGGCATCTTAATTAGGTTGGCTTGATAACCTACTGATCTGCTATTTAAGCTTATTATTATTATTCGTAGACTAAATTTCTGATCTTTCTATCTATCCTAGCGACATGCTAATCATGTTAGAAACATACAAACAACATGCTAGTAGCATGCTAGCAACATGGTAATCATGCTAGTGACATGCTAGTAACTCGCTAATCATGGTAGAAACATGCTAGTAGCATGCTGATCATGCTAGAAACATGCTAGTGACTTGCTAGTAACATGCTAATCATGCTAGAAACATGCTAGTAACTTACTAATCATGCTAGCAACATGCCAGTTTCTTTTGCTAACCATGCTAGCAACATGCTAATCATGCCAGCAATATGCTAGTAACAGGCCAATCATGTTAAAAACATGCTAATCACACTAGAAACATGTCATCAACATCTATCAAAATTTTCAAACTTCAGACTTTTACAACTGCTTTAAACTTTCAGGCTAGGCTTTCTCAAGCCAACCTAAAGTTTGTCTTGACACTTTTTAAAGATCTAGTTATATCCAAGGTTTTCTTGCATTAACCTTTTTCATTCTACAGAGAAAGCTCTCTACCGGCAAACCTTACGAAATGTCACCCACAACAGGCATTTTCCTGCGGGTGAGATGTGCTTTCAAATGGTTTAACACATCAACCTAATAATGCAGCTACCATTTACATTTCATTTTTTACAAATGATAGATGACATACTGCATACATTCTGAAGTCATATCATCCGTCCAATCAGAGCTCTTGTTCGAGGTGAGTGTCGAGCTCAATCTGGAGCCTGAACATCGTGAAGAATCCTCTTCACTCAGATCTGCTCTAGAGACCATGGTGAGGCTCAACATTATGATTCCCTTTATAGATCATCAGAATATTGCTGTCAATTGAGCAACTTTTGGGCTCAAAATTGGTTTATAGATACGAGAAGTATTTGGACATCTCACTCCAAAGAGCCTGGACTTCAAAAGAGTAAAAAAGTAAGTACAAAGCTCACTCCCTAAAGCAAAATAATTGGATTCTTCCAAACCAATCTGCTCACAGACTGTCAATCAATCTGTTTCCAGGTTGAGTTCTGGCGTGTTGTTCATCGCGTGGCTGCAGTTTGAGAAGGTGGCTGTAGGGCAGCAGACGCACAGGGATCTTCAGTCCAGTCTGCAGCGGCTTCAGGGCAGAACCGTCAAATCCCAAACCTCCGAAACACAGGGCGTCATTGCATCCGTCTCTACTGAAGGTGCTCTCACACCACACGCACATTGATTTGTCCTGTGGTCTTTCAGGTTCCTCTGTATTTACAGAAACTGTACTCTGACCGCATGCTATCCAAAGACACATCTCTCTCCTATCTCCATGGCTATGTTTATGCAACTGGCCCTCACCAGTTTCTTAAAATTCTTTAAAATTTCTTAAAATAATAAGTGTCCATATGTTCATTACAGCATGTATTATGGTTGACTTTTTTTTTTCTTCTTCCTTTTTTAAATACTGTTTAACTTTATTTTATGCATTGATTTGATGGAATAGACCACTACTTTAGATTTTATTTAAATTGAATATTTGTAATATTACTTTTTTTTTTGGGGGGGGGGGGGGGGGGGGAGCACTCTTTTTTTTTTTTTTTTTTTTTTTATAAAAATGGGGGGTGCTTGGGGTTTTTTTTTTTT
>NW_015505431.1:1090035-1091233 GCF_001515645.1 Sinocyclocheilus grahami
CCTCCTCACCCCCCCCCCCCCCACACACACACATGCGCACGCTGCTCTCTGCAGGACTATTGCTGTGTCAGGACCTTACTGAGGTATAGAGTTTAACCAAAGGTCAACCTGGGGCAAGTGGCATATCACTTTAATTTTATTTATATGCAAAATTAATAGGTTTTTTATTTTTTTAAGTTTTAGTAATTTTGTTGTGTATTTGTCATTGTTTTTTTTAATGTCTATATAGTTTGTTTATTTTAGTACTTAATTCTGAAGTCATATCATCCGTCCAATCAGAGCTCTTGTTCGAGGTGAGTGTCGAGCTCAATCTGGAGCCTGAACATCGTGAAGAATCCTCTTCACTCAGATCTGCTCTAGAGACCATGGTGAGGCTCAACATTATGATTCCCTTTATAGATCATCAGAATATTGCTGTCAATTGAGCAACTTTTGGGCTCAAAATTGGTTTATAGATACGAGAAGTATTTGGACATCTCACTCCAAAGAGCCTGGACTTCAAAAGAGTAAAAAAGTAAGTACAAAGCTCACTCCCTAAAGCAAAATAATTGGATTCTTCCAAACCAATCTGCTCACAGACTGTCAATCAATCTGTTTCCAGGTTGAGTTCTGGCGTGTTGTTCATCGCGTGGCTGCAGTTTGAGAAGGTGGCTGTAGGGCAGCAGACGCACAGGGATCTTCAGTCCAGTCTGCAGCGGCTTCAGGGCAGAACCGTCAAATCCCAAACCTCCGAAACACAGGGCGTCATTGCATCCGTCTCTACTGAAGGTGCTCTCACACCACACGCACATTGATTTGTCCTGTGGTCTTTCAGGTTCCTCTGTATTTACAGAAACTGTACTCTGACCGCATGCTATCCAAAGACACATCTCTCTCCTATCTCCATGGCTATGTTTATGCAACTGGCCCTCACCAGTTTCTTAAAATTCTTTAAAATTTCTTAAAATAATAAGTGTCCATATGTTCATTACAGCATGTATTATGGTTGACTTTTTTTTTTCTTCTTCCTTTTTTAAATACTGTTTAACTTTATTTTATGCATTGATTTGATGGAATAGACCACTACTTTAGATTTTATTTAAATTGAATATTTGTAATATTACTTTTTTTTTTGGGGGGGGGGGGGGGGGGGGAGCACTCTTTTTTTTTTTTTTTTTTTTTTTATAAAAATGGGGGGTGCTTGGGGTTTTTTTTTTTT
>NW_015505431.1:1091288-1139222 GCF_001515645.1 Sinocyclocheilus grahami
TTTTTTTTTTTTTTTTTTGCTTTTTTTTTTTTATGCGATTGCATATTTTAGTAATCATCCTAAATTATAGCATAACCATGGAAATTTTACTGGGTTTCTCCTAGTGGGCGGTGTCAAGTGTCATATTACGAAATTTACTACAATACTTTATAATCCAAACTTTTTTTCTAATCTTGATAAAAGATTATTATTGGAAAGGGCTGAGTCTCAAGATTATATATTTGGTGACTATTTTATGATATAAATAATATTCATAAATTTGTGACAGGAAAAGGCATTCAAAATACAGTGGAATTTGGGTGTCACCCAGTGGCTATTTTTGGTATGGCACCTAAACGAGATCTCAAAGGAACCTCGTTTTTTTTGTGATATAAACTTCAAATTTGAAACAACTTGGTTATAAAATCAAAGCAGTGTGTCTCGCAATTTCAGATTCCAAAATATTTAGTAAAATATTAATTTGATATAAAATAAGTGTCTATATATATATATATATATATATGTATATATGTGTGTGTGTATATATATGCGCATGCACTTTTTTCCCCTTATGGTCAAAAGCACATAAACTTCAAATTTGAAACAACTTGGTTATAAAATCAAAGCAGTGTGTCTCGCAATTTCAGATTCCAAAATATTTAGTAAAATATTAATTTGATATAAAATAAGTGTCTATATATATATATATATATATATATATGTGTGTGTGTGTGTATATATATGCGCATGCACTTTTTTCCCCTTATGGTCAAAAGCATATTATAATTTTAAAAGAATTAGAAACATAGTTTAAAGTGCTTTTAGATGGACATATTATGCAGCCATGAGCTTACCAAAAACACCTGTTCATCTGAATCATTTCTGAAAGGCCCGTTTGTGTGTGTTTGAACAGACATCAATGAGTGCGAGACACAAATGGTGGTGTGTGACGCTCATGCTGAGTGTGTGAATCAATTTGGATCGTACTCCTGTCACTGTGTCCATGGTTACCGTGAGGTTCCTCATGGGCCGAGAGCCAGCGTTTGTGTGGCGTCTGCTGAACCTGGTAAGAGACTGATTGTCAGCGGTTTATATTGACAGGTGTGGGAGATTTCAGACACCGCTCTCATATCACATTAAAAGGATCATTTACCCAAAAATGAAAATTCTGTCTTGACATTACATTTTTGTCTCCACTCACTTTCTAGACTGTAGTTGGACATCATCTCCCAGAATCCTCAGGGGTGTTTACGCCGGCATCAGCCTGATCACCTTGCTCATCTTGCTGTTGCTGTTGGTGGCGTTTCTTCTGTATAATCGATACTATAGGGGCTCGTTCCTTCCTCGCTGCCAGAAAACAAGCGCTAGCAGTGTCGTGGAAACCGCTGCCAGTGATGATGACAACAATAACACAGGAAATGATGGTAGCGGTGATGCGAACCCCTCCATATTCCCCCCACCACCTCCATCCATGAGGATGGGCAAAGACGGCCACCGCTCTCTGGACCTGCCGTTATTACGCTTCAGCTCTCTGGTGCCTCCTGATGGATTTAGAAGTAAAACACCTGCAGAGAAACAACAGTTTTGACTGTTTCACAGTGTTACTCTTGTCTGAGAGTACGGTCACTAAATGCACTGCACCTCACCGAGTGTGAGACTGGTCTTATCTGTATTAGTGAGTTTATTTATTTCCCTGCTTCTTTGAATGTTTCTTTTCTGTTATTTTATGATTTATGGAGTATTTTGGTCAATAATTGCCTTGTTTTTTTGTTTTGGTCTGTTCTTGTATTTTTGTTCACAGAAGCTTTCTCACTCTTTAAAATCGAATTGAACAGAACTCAAAAGCACTTTGTGGACTTTGTGGTTTTATCCAACTAAATATGTGACCGTGGACCACAAAACCAGTCATAAGGGTCAATTTTTCGAAATTGAGATTTATACATCACCTGAAAACTGAATAAATAAGCTTTTTTTTAGATGGGACAATATTTGGCCGAGATACAACTCTTTGAAAATCTGGAATCTGAGGGTGCAAAAAAATCTAAATATTGACAATCACCTTTAAAGTTGTCCAAATGAAGTTTTTTAAGTCAAGTCACCTTTATTTATATAGCGCTTTTAACAATACAGATTGTGTCAAAGCAACTGAACAGCATTAATTAGGAAAATAGTGTCAATAATGCAAAATTACAGTAGTAAACACTCATTTTTCAGTTAAAGACAGTTCATCATTGAATTCAGTGATGTCAACATCCAGCTCAGTTTAAATAGTATCTTTGCAATCAAGTCAATGATATCGCTGGAAATGAAGTGTCCCCAACTAAGCAAGCCAGAGGCGACAGCGGCAAGGAACCAAAACTCCATCGGTGACAGAATGGAGAAAAAACCTTGGGAGAAACCAGGCTCAGTCGGGGGGCCAGTTCTCCTCTGACCAGACGAAACCAGCAGTTCAATTTCAGGCTGCAGCAAAGTCACATTGTGCAGAGGACTCGTCTGGTTTTTAGCAATGCATATTACTAATCAAAAAATTAAGTTATCTTTATGGTAGGAAATTTACAAAATATCTTCATGGAACATGATCTTTACTTAATATCCTAATGATTTTTGGCATAAAAGAAAAATAATTTTGACCCATACAATGTATTTTTGGCTCTTACTACAAATATACCCCAGCGTCTTAAGACTGGTTTTTTGCTCCAGGGTCACATATGTTTGTGAAAGACAACATTGAGTGTGTTTGACAGAAGAAAAAAAAACCGGCAAGAAGGACTTTGGGATCCTACAGGCATGGAAAACGTCGACATATCATGAAAACATTTTTTAAGACTAAAATATCTGGACAAGCCGTGGAAATCTGCAGTGAATATCCACCTTAGTTTTTAAAGTATAAGCAAGAATGTGCAAGGCTTCCGGTGTCAGTCGCTTCCAGTTATTTTAGCTGTACAAAAAGTTTCATATTGGTATTTATCATATTTTAATTTATTACCATAATCATAAACTGGTTTGTAGCATGGTTTTAACATTTACTGTACTGTTTACCCCTAGCCGCTAAAGAATCGGAAGTCTTGCACATTCACAGGAAATTGCTTCTGCGACGCTTTGTAAATTAAATTAATTTAGTTATGTTCAGCTCTTTTTGGTGAAATTTCAGTTTGAAAATACTTCAACTTTTTGTAAATGGATCCTAAATGTTCTAATTATTTTTTTGAGAAATTTTCTCGTTACTGGCAACAATTTTGTTATTAAAGCTAAGGCAAAATGCTAAGCACGTTACTCTTTTTAAAGGTATGGACTGCGCCAAATAAACTTTTGCTTAAAAATAAAGTAAAAGAAAAATTAATTCTAAGTCAATTTAACCATAATATTTCTCCTCTCTGCTCTTTCTGCCAAGAGGAGGAAGAATCTATTTCACATTTACTCTATTTCTGTTATTATTCTAAACAATTCTGGCTTCAAACATCAGCTTCTCTATTTCTTGTGTTGCACCAGATCTGTAGTACAGTAAGGTTCTTTTTCCATTCTGATATTTCTGACAATAATGATGTCTTAAACTTTATGTGATGGGTAAATACCAAATCCACAAAGCCCAGATACCTTCAATTTAAACCAGCTGCAAAATATTAGCCTCTGATCTACATGTAGTTATTATTGTCATCACTTCAAAAAAATCTCCAGTAAAAAAGCTTTGAGGATGTTGAAGAACGATTAAGTAAATCGTGAATTTTTTTTTCTTTTCTTTTCTTTTTCTCTATCCTCTGTGTTCCCCAATATCTTCTGTGTTTTTTCTGATATTTCTGACAATAATGATGTCTTAAACTTTATGTGATGGGTAAATACCAAATCCACAAAGCCCAGATACCTTCAATTTAAACCAGCTGCAAAATATTAGCCTCTGATCTACATGTAGTTATTATTGTCATCACTTCAAAAAAATCTCCAGTAAAAAAGCTTTGAGGATGTTGTAGAACGATTAAGTAAATCGTGAATTTTTTTTTCTTTTCTTTTCTTTTTCTCTATCCTCTGTGTTCCCCAATATCTTCTGTGTTTTATAATAATAATAATAATAATTAGTGCTGTCAAACGATTAATCGCATCCAAAAGAAGTCTTTGTTTACATACTATATGTATGTGTACTGTGTTTATGTATATATAAATACACACACATACAGTCAGTGTTGGGGGTAACGCATCACAAGTAACACGAGTTATGTAATCAGATTACTTTTTTTCAAGTAACTAGTAAAGTAACGCATTACTTTTTAATTTACAAGAGAATATCCGAGTTACTTATTTATTGACTGACAGCTCTCCTGTCCCCATGTTGAGAGAAATCAGATGTTCCTGTAGTTCTAAAATAAATATTAATGTGCATTAATTCATCTCCCTCAAAAATTATGTAGTAACGCAATATTGTAATGCATTACTTTTAAAAGTAGCTTTCCCCAACACTGCATACAGTATAGATTAAAAAATATTTACATGTATATATTTATATTGTTATATTTTATATTATATATAAATATATTCAATACATAAACAGCATATTTTTCTTAAATATATCCATGCATGTGTTTGTATTTTTTTATACATAAATATAAACAGCACACACTCATATATTATGTAAACAAAAACTTTTATTTTGGATGCGATTAATCGCGATTAATCGTTAGGCAACGCTAGTAATAATAATAGGCTAATAAAAGTAGTGTTCAGCTCTAAAATGTAATTGCTTTTTAAAAGGCTCGGAAATTCAAAAGAATATCATTGTTTATTTATATAACGTTATATATGCATAGCTTTTTATCCCATATAGTGCCTACCGTATATAAAACCTCACTTTATAGTGCACTCTAAACAGTTAACGTTGCGTTTGTCAGGTACTGCTGCGAACATATACTTCTCTCTATAACCTACTCTAAATGAATTAAAAAATACATTTTGACAGTGTTAAGGAACATGAAACGCATTGAGAAAGGCTTTTGTCAGAGAAACGCGGCCATTAGCCCTCACTTGTTGGCTTCACGGTAAGTTCTTCTGCGCATGCGCACCAACCCGAGTCATTTCCGGGCGACGAGGCTGCTAGTAAGTGCGACCCATACAGTTACTGGACTCCACAATATCTTTAGCACATATTTTTAAATGCCAGAAAAATCGGGTGAGCCAACGTGAAGCAGTATAAACGTTGGTAGCGTCACGTGAAATGCGTTATCAGTTGAATTATTTGATGATTTATGGGTTTCATGTCCAGTATGTGTCTCGCGCGAACAACCTGTTGTGTTGTCCAGCTGATTTTCTTAAAGCACCACTTTTGGTTTATGATTAAGCTGCATTGGTCGTCTAATTGACTAGCTTGTCTGATATGATGGTGGACAGTGTAAACAGAGTCCAGCACAGACCTGATTGGTTAGAGATGACTAATAATGCTTGTTCCTAGCAGAACTTGCTGACTTCACACAGTACAGGGTTTATCAGCTCATTTGGACTGAATAAAGTCAATAGCTCTAAAGCCAGTGTCAACTGCTTGCATGAGCTGTATACATCGAAGAAAATACATGGAAAGTGTCCCGTCTTGTGTATGCTGTATCCCTGTTGCATGAACAATCATGCATTTTTTAAAGAAGGAGTGCAGTTGGACTGAAACTAACTGATGCTGTTTGTGTTTCAGAGGATGCTGGGGTATATCTGGCAGTGTTTCTATTCCTCATGTCTGCGCTTCTGGTTGAAATGGTTCCTCCGGCTGGTCACTGGAAGATGCGAGCTGCAGCGTATCTGTGCCCGCTGCAAAGCTGGAGCGCTGAGGACAGCACAGATAGGTGAGGATCATACGCAGACTACATCTATAAAGATATGAACCTATGCGAGAGCAGTTAAAGAATCGTTTAACCCATTTGTCATGCATTGCTTTTGCAAACCTCTCATGGTTGCTTGTCTTGTAGAGTATTCCCTGAAGTCCTCTAAAAGCAAGGTAAGCGTGACGATGATTTCTGGCTGCTTCAGTACTTTCTTATCTGAGCTAAACATTAATATCGACCAGATTCTTCACTCCAGACCAATTGATCTGATGGATCAACCTCATTCTCTACTGCACTCTGAAGTGTGTTTGTGTTCGTCAGGTATTGCGAGCAGCTTTATCTTTGAAGGAGAATGGTTTGGATGAGCATCTGGCTCAAATAATCCAAGAGAAGAGAATCAAGGAGCAGAAAGATCCTACGTGAGGCTCTCTTAAGATTGCATTAACTTCGTTCAGTTGGGAAAATAAACATTTCGCAACCTTTTTCTGCAACAGCGACACATTCACACGGAGTCACATGATTTGATCCGGGGTTTATTTTATTTTTTTACACGTTACTATGCTTTCTCACCACACTAGGCCCAGTGAAATACATTGAGTGATTTTTTTTTTATTAATGTATTATAAATATTTCTGTATTTTCTATGTAATGGCATAAACGGTCATTTTTCCGATTAGAGAAACCATCATTTTGACCTATTAGCCCCTGGGGCCAGTTTGTTGCACAATGTTTTTCTTAGATTTTTGTTTTTCGTGGAATAAAAATGACGCATTATAATAGCAACGTCCATTCATGTGGGATAACAAGATTTCAAGGGAGAAATTAAATAAATAAAAACAACTCAGAAGCTACAAGATCCCGTTTCAGCATATTAAAATACACCTGCCATTACATAATGTAAACAGTCCCCATCAAAGAAATCCAAACATAATATAATTTTTTTGTAAGATAAATAATAATGTAGAAATCTAGTAAAAAAAAAAAAAAAAACGGTATCGGTTTTCCCTAATTAAAATAAAACCTAAATATATATCAAAATAATATTAAAATGCTTTAAAACAAATATAAAAATATTTTAGATATTTATTTTATTAAATCTGACAAATGCATAAATGTAAATAAATTAGTGCTGGGCAACGATTAATCGCATCCAAAATAAAAAGTTTTGTTTACATAATATATGTGTGTGTACTGTGTATATTTATTATGTATATATAAATACACACACATGCATGTATATATTTAAGAAAAATCTTATGCTTATATATTAAATATATTTATATATAATATAAATATATATGTGTAAATATTTGTCTTTATATATACATAATAAATATAAACAGTACACACTCATATATTATGTAAACAAAAACTTTTATCTTTGATTGCATTAATCGTTGCCCCAGCACTAAAATAAATACATTAGTACTTGAATGAACATTAATGCTAATAATGAATTATTAAATCAACTTAAACTAACCCTAACACATTTTTTACTACCGTTTCTACTTGCTACTCAAGAAACTTGTCTAATTGCTTCACAGATTTTATTTTCAAGGTTGATTTATTGTTTTATTTTTAGCATGTATTCAAGATTTGTGGATATTGTCAAGGTCCGACTGCAGTTTTACATGCAGAAATCTCTCTTACAGGTTTAAGGTGAATCTCCGTCAGTGTTTGTTACAAATCAACGCATATAACGAGCTGTTCGAGGCGGTCGAGGAAGTAAGAAAACAGGTGTTTGACTCTGAAAATAAAGAACATGAGAACATGCTTCTGAAGGTGATTTATCTCATTTTTAGGATCGTTTTAAGATGATTGAGCTTCAGAGGTTCTCAGTTCTGTTTGTTTTCTGTCAGTTGTGGGATCTGTTAATGCCGTCAGTGAAGCTGGAATCGAGGATCACTAAGCAGTGGGGAAACATTGGTTTCCAGGGCGATGATCCCAAGACTGATTTCAGAGGGATGGGGATGCTGGGCCTCACAAACCTCCTGTAAGTGCAGCTTCTCTGCTTCTGAGAAGATGACGCTTCATTGCTTCCCTGATGCGTTTAAGTTAACGGTTTTCTTTGTTTGGCCAGTTTTTTCAGTGAGAATTACACAGACGCAGCCCGGCAGGTCCTGTCACACGCCAGTCACCCCAGACTAGGGTGAGTGCTCGCTGATTTATGTCATGTTTAGTGATTCTTGGCATCATAACTGATCAAATTAGTAAAAATGCTCTCATCATCGCATGCTTTGTGTTGTTGCAGGTACTCGTATGCCATAGTGGGCATCAATCTGACAGAGATGGCATACAGCTTAATGAAGAGTGACGCTCTGAAGCCTCATTTCTACAACACAGTCTCTGGAAAACCCCAAATGCAACACTTCCGTCATTTCTACTGTGAGTAAAAAATTTAAAATAATCGCGATTAATCGTTTGACAGCAATAATATATATATATATATATATATAATATGGGGTATATTTGTAGCAATAACCAAAAAATGTATTGATTTTTCTTTTATGCCGAAAATCATTAGGATATTAAGTAAAGATCATGTTCCATGAAGATATTTTGTAAATTTCCTACTGTAAATATATCAAAAGTTAATTTTTGATTAGTGATATGATATGCATTGCTAAGGACTTCATTTGGACAACTTTAAAGGTGATTTTCTCAATATTTAGATTTTTTTGCACCCTCAGATTCCAGATTTTCAAATAATTGTATCTCGGCCAAATATTGTCCTATCATAACAAACCATACATCAAATGTTTATTTATTCAGCTTTCAAATGATGTATAAATCTCAATTTCGAAAAATTGACCCTTATGACTGGTTTTGTGGTCCAGGGTCACATATTTAATATATAAACATAACATATTTTTCTTAAATATATACATGCCTGTGTATTTATTAGGGGTGGAACGGTTCAACTTACTCACGGTTCGGTTCGTATCACGGTTTCGGTACGGTTCGGTATGTGCTATGTTTAGGCAAAAACTATACTGTCAAATAAAAATAAAGAAAATGCGAATATTCTATCTAACTACAAGCAACAGCACAAATAAATACAATAGAGTAAAGATACAAATAAAATAAACAGTGATTTTCATTATTTTTTTTTTTAGGTAGGTCTAACATTAGCTTTTAGGTACAGAAATTGAATGAAATGTAAAACAGTATTGCATATTTGACTGTATAAATTAAAGATGAATCTTTATTAAAGTAACAAAAGCTATTCAATCAAGAGCAGTGAGTGATTTCTTTGTTGTTGCTGTTTGATTAATATTAAGAAAGTGCTGTCACTTTAAGAGAATGCGCTGATCCAGTACGTTCAGCCGGCTATGTCTGCTATAGGAGGATACTTACCAAGACGGGCATTTTGACATAATTTTTGTGTGAATTTGTCCATTTAAACACAACACTTCAGAGAGAGATTAATATTTGCGTGCTTCGGATGAACGCACGCACAGATCTTCTCTCCTCTGGCTGAAACTGTCTCTTAAATGTTTAAACTGGCAAAGCTTAAACGAATTTAACTTAAACACAGATATCAACGTGTGCTGTTCAGGTCTCACCTGTGTGCGCGCGCTATCAGCACCCTGGTGATGACGGAATAAATGACTGCTCATATTCCAGCATACAGCATTTGCATTGAACAAGAGTGAATGGTTTGTCCAAGGTTTTTTATTTTATTTTATTGTATTGGGAAGTCAGAATGCACATCCATCAACAGAAACATATATTAGCCAAACCCTGTTTGTTTTACGTATTATTTATAGCAAACCATATTACAGATGCGTTGTCAGATTTAAGTTATCCTAGCCCGTGCCGATCCGTGTGTGGAGAACCGTACGGTTAGATTTTTTCCTATCTATCTATCTATCTATCTATCTATCTATCGTTCCACCCCTAGTATTTATATATACATAATAAATATACGCAGCACACACACACATATTATGTAAACAAAAACCTTTATTTTGGATTCGATTAATCGCGATACATTTTTTGACAGCACAAATAAATCTATATATATATATAAAATGAGAAATGTGTATAAAGAGCAATGAGACTCACAAAACCTGTGATGATCATGGTTTGATCATATTCAATTCCGAAATAAATAAATAAAAATCAAATTTTGATTAAGGAAAATAAAGCCACATTTTAGGACAGTGCAGATTTTTGCCCCCGTTTTTTTTATTATTAATAATTCATATTAAATATCAAATATATTAAAATATTTTTTATGAATTGTTTTATTATGTTATTCATTATTTCTTATTTCTTATTGAAATTAATGTTTATATAATAATAATATATTTGAAAGTATAAAATTTGGAACAAATATTTTTAGTATGTATTTATCTTATGGCAGCAAACTAGTGTTTGTTAAACTGAACTTGTGCTGATTTAAACAAATGTTTTTTTTTTTGTATCTTTATTTATTTTGCAGCATATTACAGTAAATATTGCATTAAAGTTCCCAAAATAGGCTTATGTTTTTTTATGTAAAAAGTCATCTATTATTATTTTTTTTCATGTCATGTGTTTCCGCTGTTTCCTGTTGGCAGGTTACCTGGCGTATGAGTTTGATAAGTTCTGGTTGGAAGAGGAGCCGGAGAGCATCATGGAGTTCAATCGCTACAGGGAGAAGTTCCACGACAAGGTCAAAGGTCAGCTTCAGATGCCTGAGGTCACGCTCATCATGACCGTGGACCAAGAGAAGTGATTCCAGCATTCCAGCATCATTGCACAGACAAAAGGAAGCCGCAACAGTTGATTTGCTTTTCTTTTTCCATTGACTTCATGATAGTTTTTAGTTGGGAAATGTACAACGTGCATGAAACTTTATTTGAATATTAATCATTAAACAACTGTATTAACTGTACATCGAGTACATAGCTGGTTGTTTAGCTACATTGACCTGGTCAGGAAAAAGACTTGCACTGTTATTATTAATAATACTTTCAAAGTGATGTTTTTAACTCTCCCATGAACAGATTGGGATTCCCGTCACACTTGAGCGTTTTGGTCGCGGTCACGTGACTCCTGCTTCTCATGTTTACTCATCTCAGGAAGATGACGTTTATGTTCGAAAGATGTTGTTTATTCTTCTGTATGCAGATGATTCAACCTCTGTGCATGTTAAAGTGTGTTTAAGTTGTATTAAACCGCGCACCCGTCATCGTCTGCACAATTCTTTGATGTGGCATATAACGAGTATTTAATAACTAATGTTTTGTGAATATTGTTATTCAGACCTCAACTCAATTCCAAAGTACAGCATTTGTACGCACAAACATCGATGTGACACTGTGTCGTTGTCTTATTTATAAACGCTGTTTGGTTTTGAAGATGTAACTTTTTATTCCTGATGACCCGATTCATTTTATAGAGTTGGATACCTAATGTTGAAGAATAAAATTAGTGACTGAATATTCAAATGCAATGTTTGAATCTTTTCCTTAGAGGTTTGGCAATAAAAGTACATTTTTGAGTTTAGTAAAATAATGGATTTTTTTTAAAGTGGGTAATTAAATTCAATTAATGCATTCCATGTTTTCAGATTTTAGGTCCAAATGAATGCACATATTTTCCGTCTTATAATTGGTCACTACTTTTACAAATTTTGTCACCTTTTTGCCCTTACTATTTAATTTGAATTAATTCTGTGAATTTAAAAAAATATATAGTCCTTGAAGTTCTTAGACAACTATGATCATAAAATCTGCATGCATAGTAACCTGTCTAATGCATGATTCCATAAATATTTTAAGGAAATCATTTGAACGTTTTCCTCAAATTTACATTTCTATCATCATTATTTAAAGAGTTTTTGAAGTGAGTTGCACCTGCATTTCAAAATCAATGTTATTTCACATAAAAAAAACTTAATATGGTCATAAAATCTGCGTGCATAAGCAAAATGCTGTTTAAAAATTAAAACGTTGCATGTCACAAAAACAAGGTCTATAAAATTTTGTTTAAATTTTTTTTAAAGAACATCTGTGTGATTAATGCATCATACCCTAAACATTTAAATATTGAATAATTTGTTCTTAAATTTATATTTGCATCAGTAAACTATGTAAAGATTTTTATGATGCATATGTTTTTGAATAAAATTTAACATAACTACCACAATGTAATATAGTCATAAAATCGGCATGCATAAGCAAAATGCTGTTTAAAAGTTATAAAGCTGCATGTCACAAAATTAGGTTTGTAGTTTTTTCATGATTAATGCATGATACCTTAAATATTTAAATATTAAAGTAAATCATTTGTTTTTTTACTTTTACATTTTTTTTAAATTATTATTATTAGAGAGATGCATATCATGCTTATTTCACAAAGTACACAACCAAAGTCCACAGTCACCACAAAGACAACCAAAAGTAGTATAAAGGTGTTTTATTGAAGCACGTGTGCTTATCTTTATAAGTTTCCAGTTATGAGGCAATCTCACTTTCTAGGTCATTCCAGGGTTATGTGATGGATATTCAGGGTTAAATAGACTTTAAGGTGAATAGCTGCTTTAAACAAAGCACTAATTGCTTAAAAAATGAGGAAATATAAATATTACATAAACATTATGTACATTAAGATATCAAGGGGGTTCAGAAGATCCTCTCATTTGAATTTGTGCGTTGTATGATCAGCCGTTCTTTATAGTGGAGAAAGGATGACAGTCATGATCTGTTTCTGTCAGATTCTCACTGATGCATCCCGTTCTGTTGCCTGTTGAACTTCCGAAGTGGAAGTGTGAAACTGGAAGCTGCTCCGGTTCTCGTCCGGTCAGAGGAGTCTGAAACAGCCGCTCATGTGAGTCCGTGTGTTTGAAGGGATTTCGGTCTGAGGTGAAGATCTAGGTGGTGGCTTCGATTCTGCTCCTGGACATCATCATGGCCCGCTTGAGCTGCTCGAACGACACGAACATCACCACGTTCCAGGAGCCCAGCCGCAGGAAAGACGGAACGAACCTGAAGGAGAAACACAGGAACGCTTAGAGATCATTTCAGGCGTGACAAATTATGAGTTTGCTTCATTGAACAGCATTAAACCGGTTCTCGTCCGGTCAGAGGAGTCTGAAACAGCCGCTCATGTGAGTCCGTGTGTTTGAAGGGATTTCGGTCTGAGGTGAAGATCTAGGTGGTGGCTTCGATTCTGCTCCTGGACATCATCATGGCCCGCTTGAGCTGCTCGAACGATACGAACATCACCACGTTCCAGGAGCCCAGCCGCAGGAAAGACGGAACGAACCTGAAGGAGAAACACAGGAACGTTTAGAGATCATTTCAGGCGTGACAAATTATGAGTTTGCTTCATTGAACAGCATTAAATGTGACCCTGGAGCACAAAAGCAGTCATAAGTAGCACGGGGATATTTGTAGCAATAGCCAACAATACATTGTATGGGTCAAAATTATCCATTTTTCTTCTATGCCAAAAATCACTAGGATAAAAGATTACGTTCCATGAAGATATTTTGTAAATTTCCTACCGTAAAATATATCAAAACTTAATTTTTGATTAGCAATATGCATTGCTAAGAACTTCATTTGAACAACTTTAACGGTGATATTCTCAACGTTTTTATTTTTTTTTGCACCCTCAGATTCCAGATTTTCAAATAGTTGTATCTCGGCTAAATATTGTCCTACCAAACCATACATCAATGGAAAGCTTATTTATTCAGCTTTCATATGAAGTATAAATCTCACCCTTTGTAGAAGGCGGTTGGGCCCTCTTTGGTCATCATGGTCCAGGCGCAGTTGAGGGAGCTGCGGTACTGTCCGGGAGGAGAGTTCATGTAGCGTGTCTTCACCACATCCACAGGAGACGCGATCACTGTCGTGATGAAACCCGCTCCGAACGCAGACACGAAATGACACGGAAGATTGTCTGGGAGGCAGAAACACCAATAAATATTACTGAAATTAACTCACTGCTGCACCTAAGAGTTTGTGCTTAAAGTCAAGAGTTTCCTGTTTATCTATCTATCTGTCCGTCCGTCCGTCCGTCCGTCCGTCCGTCCGTCCGTCCGTCCATCCATCTATCTATTTTTGTTTATTTTATTCGATTAATAAATTGTCACATTATTGTCCTTCCATCTTTATTTCATCTTTAATTTATTAATTATGTACTGCATGTAAATGATATGTCCATTAATTTTGTGCTTTTGTCATTTTATTAATTAAAAAAAAAAACATTTTGTCAAATAAATCTAATTAAAATAATTTAAATATATTGTTGTTTTATCTTTAAGTCTTAAAGACACAGTTTCTCTTCTATATTTTATTCAGTGAATTATACATTTGCCTTATTGTCCTTCCATCTGAAATTATTGTGTGTGAATCTTTTAAATAAATGTATTCATTACATATTTCATGTAAATGATGTGTCCGGTGTAGACTAGTGTTACTTTACTATTATTTATATACTATTATAGTATTTATTAATATGTTGTATATATTTTTTATAATTTCAGTTTTCATTTCACTTTTAGTTTTAGTAATTTTATCTGCTTTTGTTTTTTGTTAATATTTTGTTACAAATATATATAATTACAATTATTTAAATATATTGTGTTATTTTCTCATCTATATTTTATTCACTTAATTAAATTGCCTTACTGTCCTTCCATCTGAAATGACTTTTTTCTATTTACAAATATTATGTGTGAATCTTTTTGTGAAATTTTTTTTTTAAATAAATGTTTTCATGTAAATGATGTGTCCGGTGTGCCAGTGTTATTTTACTGTTATTTATATACTATTATTGTATTTAATAACATTTTGAATTAGCTGTTAATTATTTTCAATTGGTTTACATTTTAGTCATTTTGTTATGAGCTTGTCATTTTACATTTTTTTAATATTTCTCATTAGCTTTTTTTTTTTTATCTCAGTTTTAGTCATTTTAAAACTTCAACTTTTATCATTTCAGTTAGTTGCCAAAGGTAAAATTCCTCATTCTCTTTTAAGTGTTTAATCTAATATTTATATTTGACTTTATTACAGCAATAACACTGAGTTTTATTGGTATCAACACGGTGTCAGACACACTTCTCTCTCTCTCTGTCTGTCTGTCTGTCTGTGTGTGTGTGTGTGTGTGTGTGTGTGTGTGTGAGAGTGTGTGTGTGTGTGTGTGTGTGAGAGTGTGAGTGTGAGTGTGTGTGTGTGTGTGGGGAAACCTCATCACACCTTTGTCCTGGTTTTACAGGCCTTTCACTACAAAAGTGTTGATGGCATGGTTTTGGGAAACACTGTCTATTGAAATCATGTTTCATGAATTTAATGATTCTGGTTCCTACCTAACAAAAATACTAAATAAACTGGAGACTGGAAACAAAAATGCTACATGAACAGTCAGAAAGCCTCGTCCTGTTTACTGAATTCTCTATCCGACTCGTTAAGGTTTCTGATTCTCATTCCTGCTGTGAGATTTCGTACCTGACATGAGCTTATGTTTGAGAATGGCTTCTTTGATGAGATCGTAGGACACCAGTTCAGTGCAGTTGACCAGAGCGTTCCTCGTGATGTTGGGGAGAGTTCCTGTAGGCAAACACATCAGATATAACGAAGACATTCATTAGGGTCATCAGTGCTGCTGCAGATTAAACAAAGACAGAGCCGACATGACAAAAACACATGCTTCTAATGATATATACCTCCACCCACATGACAGTCAATCAATATAATGACCAAAATATACACTAAACCTTAAGGAATTATTTTTTGTCAAATTGAGAATATATTTTCTAAAATATATTACATAATGTACAAATTTTTTAATTTTTTCCCCCTCAATATAAATATATTTAGAAAGCCAAGAAAATGTTTTCTTTATATATATAATTTTGTTTTAATATTAATATGAATAGTAATCTATAAAACATTAATTCTATTTTACATTTTATTATTTTTATGTGTAATAATTCTATATAATTGTTTCTTTTATTTAAATATATTTTAACATATTTTATATATTTATTCTGTTTGAGTTTGGATGCTGCCATTCAGGACAGCTGCATATGTAGAAAGATAATAGCAAGATTTCAAACTAAGTTTAGATACAGTAAAACCCAATGTCAAATAATCTCATACACTGTTAAAAAATGAAGAACCTTTAACATCCATGGAATCTTTCCATTCCACAAAAGATTCTTTATAGTGGAAAAAGATTGTTTAAAATGTTCTTCACAGGTTCTTTTCAGAACGGTTGACTGAAAGGTTCTTTGGGGAGCCCAGAATGGTTCAAGGAATTGCTGTGAAAAAAACAAACCCATTTTAAAAAAAAGAGTGCAATAGAAACGAACAGAAAACACACCTTTCCACAATCCCCGGAGCCCCTCGTGCTGGAAGATCTGTCTGTAGGCCTGCATGGTGCCACTGTAGCGTCTGCTCACCCCCTGCAGCTTCATCTGGGCCTGGAAGCGCACCTTCACCACATCTGTGGGCTGAGCCACGGACACGGCCAACGCTCCGGTGGTGCAGCCCGCCAGGATCCTGATGCCCACGTTGGGGTCTGCAAGGCAAAAACAACCAATGCATAAACAAGAGACCCCTACACTTTTATTCCAGAATCGGCTTTGTCTCAGATGTTTCTCCTTCATCCCGGGATTCTCGTTCTGGTCTGGGAGAAACAGCTGAGATCATGGTTCTATCTGATGAAAGTGGTGATTTTGAACTCACTGTCTTTGCCGCGCGTGTAGAAGCTCTTGACGCTGTCGTAGAGGCCGATTCGTATGGAAGCGAAGGCCATCTGTCGCTGAAGACCGGCGACCAGGCCGTTGTAGAGCGAGCGCGGCCCCTCTGTTCTCACCATGGTGCTGATGGTCCCAAACACCCCTCTGTACCGGATGCCTTTAGCTGCGCCCGTCACCGCTGTCTCTCCCTGGATCTGAACAGAGAGAGATTGTGATGGGAGATAATACTGCTATAACACAGTTACAAGTATGCAATACTTATCAAATAAATAAAAAAATGATAATACTACTTAAAAAAAAATATATAATAATAGTCTTGTTTTTGCCAAGATATAGATTTAAAAATATCTATCAAAATTCCTAACAATTACCCATTTAAAACATATTTATTAGAAATTAATATAATCGATCATATTATAAAACATAATACTTAATATGCAATATTTAAATAGATTTTTGGTGCCAAAAATATAATAATGTATTATAATATGTAATTCAAAACAACCAAATTATATTCAGAAACAGATTATATATTATACTAATTTTAAATAATTTTGTAATATTAATAAAAAAAAATATTTTTCAGAAATCTTAAAAAAAGCAGGTATACATTTTCAATCTGAAATATTAATAACTAACAAAATTCCCAAAAAATTACCCAGATAATTTTTATAACATTTATTATAATCATAAATATATTCTTTGTGCAAAAATATATAATAATGTGTATTGTAATATTTAAATATATAAATTACAAAACATATATTTTTAATATACAACATTAAATATCATTTAATACACTCATATTCAGATCTTACTTTAAATATATATTAATTTACATATTTTTTCTTCTTAAGAAATCTTTAATTTTTTTTTAAATATTAATACCTAACAAAATTACTAACAACTACCCAATTTATATAATTTTATTATGATCATAAATATATTGTTGGTGCAAAAATACATAATATATTATAATATTTTTATATATTTTACAATATATAATATTTCATATTTAATATTAGATATAATTATTGAATTTAAAACAATCATATTCATAATCGAAAACACAATTTTAAATCTTTTTTTTTCTTCTTCATAAATCTAAAAAAACAAAACATTTACAATACATTTACAATTATCAAACCGCAAACCGTGCAAATACAACATATTTGGAGTCTCTGGTCATTTGTATTGATGTTCAGTAATCAGGCTGAAGTCTGTACCTGTAGCCGCAGACACACACACACACAGACAGACAGACACACACACACACACACACAGTCACAGACACACTCACTGCATTACGAAGCCTGTTATAATAAAACGCCTGACATCACTGCAGGTCAAAAGTTTGGACACACCAACTCATTCTTTATTATGACTGTTCTACATATTTTAGAATAATAGTCATGAAATCTTTTAAACGAAAGAATGAGAATCACACAGCGACCCAAACACTTGTCACAAATGAAAACTCGTATATTTGAGCTCTTCTGGACATTCATCAGCCAAATGCATGAGGAGCAGGGGATGCTTTGAAATGATTGAAAGCATTTGCATTTGCTGCACACTTGTTGCATACAAATGCATACTGCAGACTCTATTTTCCTTCCATTAAAAAATGTTTTTATAAGAACGTCATATGTAGGCACAACTTATAATAGTCTATAACACAAATTTCAAGCATGTCAGCAGAAGCCTTTTGATCAAAAGTGTTTAAAAGCATCAGACATATAAATTCAGTTAAAGCTTTTGACTCCTGTATATTGAATATTCTTTTCATAATATTTTGTATGCTTTTTCTATCTAGGAATTAGAACTTTTGCACAATAAAAATAATATTAGAAATAATACATTGCATTCAAATAAAAAAATATATTGAACATGGTTTTATAAATAATTTTTGCATGCCAATATCAAATATTTATTCTGAATTTTACACATTTACAAACAATGTCGAACATTATTTTAAAAATAATATTTGATACAATATTTAATTTAAAATTGTATTTGAAAAAATATATAATCGTATTACTTTTTTTTTTTTTTTTTTTACATATTATAGTACTATTATTAGTTGTTGCTGACACACAAACATGGTGAACTGACCTGTGATTGGCTTCCTCTGTCTGATGGAGTGACAGGATGATGACTGGAGCTCTGGAGGGACGAGGACACATCCTGTCCTTCTTTATATATCGTTCTCCAAGAGGGGCTTTTCCTCCTGCGCTTTCTCTGAGAGAGATTACTGGCCAACACAAAGTCCACCCTCCAGCACAGAGTCCAGTCCCAAATGTCCCACATCCAGATAAACAAGTGTTAGGTAACAAGTGAACTCAAAGCCGAAGCATTTCAAGATGCTGCTGTCATTAACAGGCACATTAACATGCACAGCATCAATAAATGACTCATGCATGCTTAACAATCACCCACCGATGAGTCTGCGTGGAAAAACATTCAGCTTTAAGCAATATATTGAAGTAGCAATATATGTGGTAACACTCCAGGGAACACAGATTTACTATTAACTAAAGTGTTCCCTCAATAAACTGCTGCTTATTGATAGTTAGTAAGGTAGTAGTTGCAAAATAAGGCTTTAATGTGTGCTTTAGAAATACTAATAAGCAGCAAATATGCTAGTAATACGGCAGATGCATTGAAAGAGCTCGACAAAGCTGTCAGCCAACAGCAGAGCCGGGACAGTCCTGCAGGCTCAGAGAGACGATGGGCCTCATGGCAGGGTGGAAACAGTCAAATATGAGCCCAATAACAAAGCTCTGAGAACGTATGGGAGTTTCTGTTTAACACACAGGAGCTCAGCTGAATCATGAAGCATCAATCACCGCACGCCTTCAAATGCAACACAACCTCTACAATCCTATACTAAACGCTCACATTAAACTAGTCTCTTTGAAAGTCAAGGACCTCATGGGAACCTCAGATATGGCTATAAATTAAACCATTAATATCCTTAATCAACCATTGTAGTTGAAATATGTCATTTCTCCACCAATGAATCACCAAAAAACTTGAAATTCTACATTTAAATTACATGTATAAATATGAATAATAATAGTAAATATAAAAAAATAATACAGTTATTATATTTCATTACAATTATAATAATAAAACATATTTTTTTCAGACAGATATGGTTCTTAATCGAACCATTAATATAAAATATTAATATGAATAAAATAACTAAATAAATAACATTTCCTAAATTACTAAATAAATAAAATGTACATTCAATGTGGATGTATAAATATTAATAATAATAGTTATTATATTTAGTTATTGTGATAATAATTCTTATTGATAGAATATGGTTCTTCTGATAGATATGGTTCTTATAGATATGGTTCTTAATTGAACCATTGATATAAAAGAACCACTAAATGTCCATTCAATGTAAGTGTAAAAATATTAATAATAAATAGTATTATAGTTATTATATTTTGTCACTGTATTATTATTTGTCAGACAGATATGGTTCTAAATTGAACCATTAATACAAAAACTGAACTGTCACCAAAAAGTCAATAACTATAAATGCTTAATTTTTATATTAAACTTAAACACAATAAATAAAAAAATAAAACAAATAGTAATAATAATTATGTTGTTACATGTTATTACTGTAAAAATGAGGATGATGATAATAATAATTCAGACAGATATGATTTTATCTATATGATAAAAATTAAGCTGAGCTGTGATTTTTCACCAGTTTTTAGTGTTTTAAGTTTAAGTTTGTTTTTTGTTTCCCGAACACTCCCCCGTCTGCCATTGGTCAACAAACAGATAGTCCCACCCCAAATGCACGCCATTGGCTGAGCCAGTGTTGCTGTGTCAGGATGCTCAAAAAACGTTTTTTTTTTGTAGCTAACTAAATATAAACTCTTTAAAAGAGCAATATCGCTTAGATAATGGACTGATTATATACATTTTTAAAGCAGATAAGAATTTTTATGACACACAAACAAGGAAAATCTCAATTAGAATGGCAGCATTAGACTTTAACCCATATTTAAAACATTTCCATAACAACATCACGCTGAACTGATTAATATCACAAAGCCACACATTTGACTACAGAAACGTACACCTATGTTTGTCATGACATAAGATTGTTCTTCTCATGTCAATATTGAGTCACACTCATGAATCAGCAGATCAATGCACTGAAATGATTTCCTGAAACAAACGGTCAGTCAGTTCACTGAAGTGAAGGATGGGAGGGAGGAGCTGAGCGTGATTCATCTGTCCTTCTCATTTGACCATGTTTAAGATCACTGTATACTGTGAGAAGGGCTGGATGTGACTGAAGAGGTCTAATGTTGTCTAATGCTGGGGTGTGAGGAGCACATGCTGGAGGACTGATCACAGAACCGAACTCTACAGGTCTGCTCTACAGACTTTATCTTCTGCTGACTGTCCTACAGGAACACACGCGGAACACAAGACAGACATGCCAATGAGAGCAAAGACTTACTTCACACTAGACTGAATTCCGATCTTGAAGGCCTTGTCAATAATAATAATAATAATAATAATAATAATAATAATACCACCTCTGGAGGTTGTTACCACCTCATGTTATACACATTCAATGAATCGCATACTTGCATTGGCCAGATGCAAACTTTGTAGGACATTACATGCATGTCCCAAATGACAAAAAACAAATAAATAAATATTTAAATTAAATGTAATATGTAACATTAATATTTAAAATAAATACATTCATGCTAACAACAAATAACAATATTACTGTAATAATGATAATAAAAAAAATACATAATACATACTAATAATACATTTTGGGTTGCAAAAATTTCAAATGTTCTATGAAATAAAAGGTTAATAAGAATTTAAAAAGTACATAAAAATAAATAATAAAAAATATACAAATTATATTGTAAATAATGTAAATAATACCAATAATAAAAATCTCAAATGAAATAAATAAATAAGCTAACAAAAAGAAAGGTAAAAATAAAAAAATAAATGTGAGTAATAAAAAAAACAATATTAAACAATTAAGCAAACAATAAAATATAAATAATAAATATAATGCAAATAACAATAATAATAATTATTAGTAGTAGTATTTACATTATTATTTGCATGATATTTATTATTTATATTTATAATATTTATATGGGGTTGCAAAAATGTAATATGAAATAAATAAATAAAGTTAATAATGGTAAATAAAAATAAAAAAATATACAAATTATAATGTAAATAATGATAATATAAATAATGTAAATAATACCAATAATAAAAATCTCAAATTAAATAAATAAATAAGCTAATAAAAAGAAAGGTAAAAATAAAAAAACTAAATAATAAATGTGAGTAATAAAAAAAACAATATTAAACAATTAAGCAAACAATAAAATATAAATAATAAATATAATGCAAATAACAATAATAATAATAATTATTAGTAGTATTTACATTATTATTTGATTGATATTTATTATTTATATTTTATATTTATAATATTTATATGGGGTTGCAAAAATCTAATATGAAATAAATAAATAAATAAAAAAGTTAATAAAAATAAATGCAAATAAAAATGAATAATATTATTAATAAATAATAAAAAATGAACAATAAAAAATTAAATACATAAAGGCATTTAAAATAATAAATAAATATCTTAAAATGTAACATTTTGTAAAATGTAAATAATACCAATAATAAAAATCTCAAATTAAATAAATAAATAAGCTAATAAAAAGAAAGGTAAAAATAAAAAAACTAAATAATAAATGTGAGTAATAAAAAAAACAATATTAAACAATTAAGCAAACAATAAAATATAAATAATAAATATAATGCAAATAACAATAATAATAATAATTATTAGTAGTATTTACATTATTATTTGATTGATATTTATTATTTATATTTTATATTTATAATATTTATATGGGGTTGCAAAAATCTAATATGAAATAAATAAATAAATAAAAAAGTTAATAAAAATAAATGCAAATAAAAATGAATAATATTATTAATAAATAATAAAAAATGAACAATAAAAAATTAAATACATAAAGGCATTTAAAATAATAAATAAATATCTTAAAATGTAACATTTTGTAAAAAATTGAATGTAATATTTCAAACCCAGCTTCCTGTGTAATAAAACCCCACACCAGTGCATTAATGAAGCTGACAGTATTATATTGCGACAGAGTGCTACTCTGCAGGTTGTCGACTGTGCAGTATTGCAGTAGACTTTGATTGTATTGGTTAATTCATAAACGGCAAATGTACAGGGCTTTTACTGTTTGCATTGCTAATCTATGGCACAATACTTGGATCGAGTACAAAAGACAGAAGGTTAAAGATAAAACAATACTTGATAGGTAAGCGGATAACCGGAACAGATACACAGCTGACTTATCAAGTGCTTAGTGATGGGAAAGTGCTTTAGTAAGTAGTAAATAGCTTTATTTACAGGATATTTTGATCCTAAGAAAGGTCATTTTGTAATTATAATTATTAGTAGTAATTACATTATTATTTGATTGATATTTATTATTTATATTTTATATTTATAATATTTATATGGGGTTGCAAAAATCTAATATGAAATAAATAAATAAATAAAAAAGTTAATAAAAATAAATGCAAATAAAAATGAATAATATTATTAATAAATAATAAAAAATGAACAATAAAAAATTAAATACATAAAGGCATTTAAAATAATAAATAACTTAAAATGTAACATTTTGTAAAAAATTGAATGTAATATTTCAAACCCAGCTTCCTGTGTAATAAAACCCCACACCAGTGCATTAATGAAGCTGACAGTATTATATTGCGACAGAGTGCTACTCTGCAGGTTGTCGACTGTGCAGTATTGCAGTAGACTTTGATTGTATTGGTTAATTCATAAACGGCAAATGTACAGGGATTTTACTGTTTGCATTGCTAATCTATGGCACAATACTTGGATCGAGTACAAAAGACAGAAGGTTAAAGATAAAACAATACTTGATAGGTAAGCGGATAACCGGAACAGATAAACAGCTGACTTATCAAGTGCTTAGTGATGGGAAAGTGCTTTAGTAAGTAGTAAATAGCTTTATTTACAGGATATTTTGATCCTAAGAAAGGTCATTTTAAGGCTGAGAGAAGAGTTTTCGCAAGCAAAGCGCCCAGTGATGACTGAGACCGCATGCTGTCAGTATGTGAGTGCTGGTGCCAAGTATCTCCAGAACTGAGCCAAATGGAGAACAGTGGCGTGTGATTGGACGTCTGCGCTCACACCCTCTAAACGTCATTCAGGACACATCGCTGCGCTACAGCCCTGAGCCCTGAGCTCTGAGCAAACACAAGGCCTCAGTCCAGTCTGTGCATATGACAGAGTCTCACAGCTCTACTTGCCTCTAGTGGATAAACACTCAACAACAGCCTCGTTCAAAATGACCAAGCAGAAAAACAACGCCCTCGAGAACAAACCAACAAACAATAAAAACAAAGAAATAAGAAAAGAACAAAGAAATGTTTTCCTTATACTACTACTACTGCTAATGAGATTTTACATTTCAAATCTCCTATGAAATAAACAAATAAATAAAGTTAACAACAAAAGTAAATCAATAATAAAAAGTAATAAAAATGTAACAATAACAACAATAATATTTTATCTGGGGTTAAATAAAAATTCAATAATAAATTAAATGTAAATAACAAACAAAAAGTAAATAATAAATGAAAAATGTCAAATCTCATATGAAATGTTAAAAAATTAAAATAAATACAAATACATAGAGTTGGTGTTGAATAATATTCAATGTAGAAAATACATTAAATAACATTTAACTTTAATAAACAAAAACATTTATCTATTTTCTAAATTTTTATGCAAATTTACAAGTTAACTATTCATCAAATGTAATAATAAATTAATTTATTAATTTAAAATACATTTAAATTGATCAGAAAAAATAGTTTATTACTAACTACTAGCCAAAATATCAGCATCAACTAGCTAGCTACTTCTGTGACGGTTTTATTTAGCCGCGTCCATGTTACCCATTCTGGCTTAATGTTATTTTATTAAAACTTAAGATTTCATTTGAAATGTCATTTAATCTGACGTTTAAGGTTTATTGATAGAAATCACAGCATGTCCAAGTGTTGCAAAAAAATGCAAACCTTATATAAAGTAAAAAAAAGCAGTTTCTGAGGATCCTTTCACTGACACTTTACAAAATAAAAAATATATATTAAAAAAACAACAACAATAACAGCAACAAAAAACACTCTCAGTAGCTTTACCCCACGTTTTGTACGGCAATACAGTAAACAATAAATGAAACAGAAGAGTTTTTGATTACAGGATAGGATATTTCCATTTAAACTTTTAATTGCTGGAAGTGATCTCAATCATTTACAGGTCGAGTTCAACCATTCACATTAAAACGTCAACTTAAAAACAGCAGCATGAAATAAAGTAGTAGCTCGTCTATTTAAAAAAAACACAATCAAACAATAACTTACGAGAAGGTGCACAGACATGCCACATGCCTGGTGAGAACACGGTCAAATAAAAACTGTACACAATCAGTCTTCAGCAAACACTAGAAATCAGATATCAAGCACAGCTGGACTGATATTTCAGCGCTGACAGATTATGAACATCCTCACGATTTACAAAGAAGAAAAACCCAAAGTGCAGGTGTGCAAGGAATTGAGAGAGGAAGAGAGAAATGAGAAATCTGGGAAATTACAGATGACTTAGAAAACGTCATTCCAACAATCCCAGACACATCGAACATCCCAGTGTTAAATACCACAGACGTTTCTCCACACTATCCCTGTAAACACTCTCTCACGTTAAAGTTTTCGCCTTATTTCAAAGAACAAATATCGAAATCTTGAGAAGATACACATAAGATTGCATAAGACTATTATTATAGAATATATTATAACGTAAAATAAATGTAAAGTTGACCTGTATTGTATATACAAATACACTATTTAAAAAATGTGTGTTTTTGTTCTTGTTTTTAGCATAAATATTTTAATGAACATTTTTTCTCCCTAAGAATTCGTGCACACAGTTTTGCTTCTTAAGTAACTTCAATCATCAACATCAAACAATAATACAGATTAAGAACGTGTTTTATCCCAATCAGGACTAGTGAGCTATTCTAGACTCGATTACTATGATAAACAGTCTAACTGTATTAGATATTATTAGTAACCATTTCTGTATATAAAGTACATCCAGCGCATCGTAGTATACAACAGGTCCTCTCAGACTTTGTCCTCTGTCCTCAGATCAAAGACAAGCCTCCGGGAAAACTCGTTACTGCCCGTTCCCTAACATAATAAAAATGTAACAATAACAACAATAATATTTTATCTGGGGTTAAATAAAAATTCAATAATAAATAAAATGTAAATAACAAACAAAAAGTAAATAATAAATGAAAAATGTTAAATCTCATGAAATGTTAAAAAATTAAAATAAATACAAATAGAAAATACATTAAATAACATTTAACTTTAATAAACAAAAACATTTATCTATTTTCTAAATTTTTATGCAAATTTACAAGTTAACTATTCATCAAATGTAATAATAAATTAATTTATTAATTTAAAATACATTTAAATTGATCAGAAAAAATAGTTTATTACTAACTACTAGCCAAAATATCAGCATCAACTAGCTAGCTACTTCTGTGACGGTTTTATTTAGCCGCGTCCATGTTACCCATTCTGGCTTAATGTTATTTTATTAAAACTTAAGATTTCATTTGAAATGTCATTTAATCTGACGTTTAAGGTTTATTGATAGAAATCACAGCATGTCCAAGTGTTGCAAAAAAATGCAAACCTTATATAAAGTAAAAAAAAGCAGTTTCTGAGGATCCTTTCACTGACACTTTACAAAATAAAAAATATATATTAAAAAAACAACAACAATAACAGCAACAAAAAACACTCTCAGTAGCTTTACCCCACGTTTTGTACGGCAATACAGTAAACAATAAATGAAACAGAAGAGTTTTTGATTACAGGATAGGATATTTCCATTTAAACTTTTAATTGCTGGAAGTGATCTCAATCATTTACAGGTCGAGTTCAACCATTCACATTAAAACGTCAACTTAAAAACAGCAGCATGAAATAAAGTAGTAGCTCGTCTATTTAAAAAAAACACAATCAAACAATAACTTACGAGAAGGTGCACAGACATGCCACATGCCTGGTGAGAACACGGTCAAATAAAAACTGTACACAATCAGTCTTCAGCAAACACTAGAAATCAGATATCAAGCACAGCTGGACTGATATTTCAGCGCTGACAGATTATGAACATCCTCACGATTTACAAAGAAGAAAAACCCAAAGTGCAGGTGTGCAAGGAATTGAGAGAGGAAGAGAGAAATGAGAAATCTGGGAAATTACAGATGACTTAGAAAACGTCATTCCAACAATCCCAGACACATCGAACATCCCAGTGTTAAATACCACAGACGTTTCTCCACACTATCCCTGTAAACACTCTCTCACGTTAAAGTTTTCGCCTTATTTCAAAGAACAAATATCGAAATCTTGAGAAGATACACATAAGATTGCATAAGACTATTATTATAGAATATATTATAACGTAAAATAAATGTAAAGTTGACCTGTATTGTATATACAAATACACTATTTAAAAAATGTGTGTTTTTGTTCTTGTTTTTAGCATAAATATTTTAATGAACATTTTTTCTCCCTAAGAATTCGTGCACACAGTTTTGCTTCTTAAGTAACTTCAATCATCAACATCAAAGAATAATACAGATTAAGAACGTGTTTTATCCCAATCAGGACTAGTGAGCTATTCTAGACTCGATTACTATGATATACAGTCTAACTGTATTAGATATTATTAGTAACCATTTCTGTATATAAAGTACATCCAGCGCATCGTAGTATACAACAGGTCCTCTCAGACTTTGTCCTCTGTCCTCAGATCAAAGACAAGCCTCCGGGAAAACTCGTTACTGCCCGTTCCCTAACGAGCTCACGCGAACATCAAGCCTTTGAAGCTCGCCGCTGATTTAAGAGATCAGATTAGGCTTAGTCAAAAGGACAGTTCGCCAAAAATAAAAGTTCCGTCATCATTTGCTGACGTTTGTGTCGTTCCAGACCTGCATGAGGCTATTTCTTAAGGTAGAACACAAAAGGAGATATTTAGCCAAATGTCCAGGCTGCTCATTTCCATACAATGGGGAAAGGAGATTTCAAGCTCCAAAAGGGACACTAAAACATCATATAAATGGCCAATAAACGTCTAAAATAGGTTTTGTGAGAAACATACTGAAATGTAAGTTGTTATTTGCTAGCGTATGGCTTCAGAAAGCACATTAAATCGTGCACAAGTATGTTATCTCATTGGACGTTTAGGTTCACTGCTAGAAAACAGTGAAAATACATCAATCAGGGTTGAAACTGTTTATAGACAAGTCCCAAAAATGTTCAAGTGCTGCAAAAGTTGCAAGCCTTGCATAAAACGTAAAATAAAACATTTTGACCTCCTGAGGAAGATTTCGAGCTCCAAAAAATGACAACGAAGCATCATAAAAGTGGCTAATTATTACAAAACAGTCTAAAAATAGGCTTATGTGAGAAACACACTAAATTTAAGTCATAATGTGCTAGCATATGGCTTCAAAAACTCAATACATAGTGAATAAGTCTTATATTATGTCATTTGATATTGAGATTTACTGCTGGAAACCGCGAAGTCACACCAATCAGGGGTTTTCGTGTGAAACCGTTTGCTGCAAAAACAGCACGCCTCATATAAAATATAAAATCAAACAGTGCATATAACATTTCAAGCTGACAATGAAACATCATAAAAGTGGCCATTATTTTTATTATAAAATGTCTAGTCATAAAATGTGAGGTTTGTAAGGGAAACATATGAACTTTAAGTTGCTAGCATATGGCTTCAGAAAACTCACTATGTAGTGTCCAAGTCTATTTTTATGGTGCTTCTTGTCATGTTTTTGCTCGACAGAGATGGTCACCATCCGCTTTCACTGTATGGAGAAACTAGCATTAACTTCTCACGATAAATAAGTCAGGATTGGAACATAAAAGCGAGTAAACCATGCTCAAATCGTATGTTTTGGATGACTACTCCTTTAACCCCCAAACACAGTTTTGAACACAGAGATAACCGTTTTTAGCCCGATAGCGAGATCTCATAGTCACTGACGGACATGTGTTGGTGTCCCACCTTGCGAACGTTCTTGGCGTTGGTTATTCGTGCGGCGATCTCCACAGGCTTCTCTAAGTACTGCACCAGGGCTTGTTCGGTGAGCACCGAGGCCAGGAACTGCTCAAAAGTGATGGCCCAGTCCTTGTCGATGCTGGCGCTGTGAGGCAAGCCGCTCCTCCCATGATGCCCGGCGGCCGCTGAGCCGCTGCGTATGAGCACGGTGTCCTCCGCGATGTCCTCGCACTGAAGCTCGTGCGAGCCGGCGCTCAGGACGGAGTAGGAGGACACGGAGGTGTCGTCTTTGGTCTCGTCGTCGGAGATGAGCATGGCGGAGGACGTGGCCGAGTCTTTGGGTGAGGAGTCCTCCAGATGATGGCGCTCCTGCTTGCTCCTGCTCGGCGGGATGCGCTCGTCCTCGTCCTCCTCGTCTGTCCTGCGAGCCGGACTGCAGAAGAGCTTGCCCACCTCTCCCATCTCCAGCAGCAGGCTGGTGACCGTAGCCGTGGCGTGATACAGCTCCTGCTCGCTGGGGTCTTCGCTGAACATGTTATAGAGAGTCTTGCACAGCTCGATGAACTGACTCTGAAGAAGGAGAGACGACAGGTTGCTTTGGAAACGTAATAGGTTACAGATTACAAGTTACCCTATTCAAAATGTAATAAGTAGTGTAACTATTTCAATTACTTTATTACAGTAATGTAACTGATTACATTTGATTGCTTTTCTTCATTTAAATGTCTATTTTTTAAATTTTATAAACCGTTAATCATTTTCAAAAATGCTTTTTAAAGCAGGCAGGGTTAACCTTACAGTGGTACTCAACACTGATTACTGTCAGACTTTCGAAATCCTTCATCACTTGAATTAAGATAATAATTATTCATTTTATTTTTTATTTAAGCACAGCCACCACAACAACACATCTTCTTAAAATCATAAGAAATAGTTTAATAGCTAGGATACTGTTTTTGAAATCAAATCCTTGCACAGGAAACACTGCCATCTAATAATAACTTGGGGAAAATAACATTTAATTAAAAAAATAAAGCATATACATAAACCCAAATAGGAAAACAATCAGTTATTGAATAAGCATGTGTCATATTCTGTGTCTGAAACTCCTGAAACATTGGTGTCTCATATTTTAGAGCAGTCAATGCAATTTGGGAAAGAAATCAATCAAGAAAATATTCAGATGTAACCCCCTTTGTAATTGTTAACATTTTCATAAGTAACTGTAATTTAATTACACATTTTTTCTCAGTAACTGTAACAGATTTGTTTTGTAATTAAATTATGTAATTCTGTTACATGTAACTAGTTACTCCCCAACACTGATCATAACAGAGTCAGATTTTACCAGTGAATAAACAAACCTGCGCTACTTGTTTATTTTAAAATGAGTGCGGTCAAACGATTAATCGCGATTAATCGCATCCAAAATAAAAGTTTTTGTTACAGTAGTACAAACGTTACATTTTTCTTAAATATATACATGCATGTGTGTGTATTTATATATACATAACAAATATAAACACAAATACACACATATATTATGTACACAAAAACTTTTATTTTGGATGCGATTAATCGCGATTAATCGTTTGACAGCACTATTTTAAATAAATATTTTTTTCTATGATTTTATCTTTTTATTTGTATACTCTTTTGCTTCTTTTAGTTGATGTTGTAAAGTACTTTGGTCAGCTGATCATGGTTTTTCCTTCTGGAGCATCAGAGAGCATTTGAACCTTCTGTAATAGTTGCATTTGAGTCCCTCAGTTGTCCTCAGTGTTAAAAGATGGATCTCAAAATCATACAGTAATTGTTGGAAAGGGTTCAAATACACAGAAATGCTGAAAGACCATAGAATTTGTGGGACCTGAAGGATTTTTCTGAAGAACAGCAGGCAGTTTAACTGCTCAGGACAAACAAGGGACTCATGAACAACTATCACTAAAAAAAAAAAAAAACACAGCTGTGGATCATTCAGGTCACAACACAGTATTCAGAATCAAGGGGATGTAAACTTTTGAACGGTGTCATTTTTATAAATTCAACTATTATTTACTCTTGTGGACTAATTGTAAACATATTTTATGTGAAATATTCAGGTCAGTACTAAATAAACAATAACAAGCATTTTGAATGATCCTTCTTATTTTGGTAAAATAATTAACATTTTGCAGATTCTGCACGGTGTATGTAAACTTTTGACTTCAAATGTATATAAAACCTGAATTATATAAAGTTGTACCTAAAAAAATTCATTCAATTAAAAATAATCTATACTATTACTACTAGAATTAAATAATTATATATAATATTGTTTGTTACTATATCATTAAAAAAATTATTTCATATACATACTTGACAATATACATTAGTTATTGCATATTTGTTTTTTGTTTTTTTGTGTGAAATCAGAGAAACCATTATTTTAACCAAAAAAAGTAGAAAAAAAAGTTTGTAAAGTAGATTAAAAATATTTCAATGTAAAAACCAATATATACTAGCTATTTTTAAACACATTTTCCATTGACAGTTTATCAGGTTTATGTGAACACGAATTTAAATGATCTCTTTATTTAATTCACATTTTTGGTCTCATTGTGCAATGCACTACAAAGAAAGAAAAGGTTTATGTTCAGCCTCTGAAGTGACTTCTCTCTACATTTGATGAGTTGTGAATAGAAACTCATGTTGTTTTAATAGGAGCTACACTGATGAAGTAACTTAGGCTGGTCTCCAGAAGTACCTGGTTGAGTTTGGGCAGATCCTTCATGTTCTCTAACTTTGCTTTGGTCTCCTGGTTCCACAGGCGCATGTACGTGCGGTAATCTGGAGTGTGCATTTTCTTAACTACACAGAAGACAGAGTGTTGCACATTTAAACAGCTCTCCAACATCAAACATCAGCTCTGATTCAAAGAAGAGGATGTTTTCTCTCACCTTTTTCACTTTTAAACGTGACTCCAACAAAACCATCGTCCTTCTCGGCTCTGTTCTTTTGGTCGAGGCCTATCAACGAGAGGTCAAAGCATCAGCACCAGTGATCACAGTCTCTGGACTAGGCATCAAGCATCATTTTCACTGCAATTTCAGTGCAACAACCTATTTTGTATGGTAAGTGTGAGCATGCAGCAGTACCGCTGGAGGTCTCTGGGGTGATGTCCTCAAAAAAATACTGCGTAGCTTCACACGCCGAGTCGGGCTCCTCCTGCTCATGGTGCAACTCTGAGAACAACAAATACATTCAGTCTCTTCTAGAGCTCAGTCTATTTCAGGTAACACCACAAAATCACAAAACACCCTGAACATGTAACTGGACATTATAATTAAGCTGCATTTTCTTCAATCTTCTTTAAGGACTATTCTTTTGATTTGTTGGTTAAATTGGACCCAGACATGTTCGTAACAACGTAAAGTAATTGAAAACATCCGTCTTCACTTTCATTCCTGCTTTTTATCCGTATATCCGCTCACAAAAGAGAAACACAACTAATAATCTTACAGTTACCACACATAATATACAGTATGCATATATGTGCAAAGGCGAACAGGAATATGAGCAAGGACAAGTCTGAACTGCATTCATTTCTAGCACCATGTTAACAATGTTTCAATGTAACATTTTATTTTCTCTTTTACACCCACCTGGAAGTACGTGAATCTTATACAGAAATTTGAGTTTTTCCATCAGGTCACCGTGACACAGGACACCTACAATAGAAACCAAGTTATCAAGTTTTAAATGTGTACAAAAGCAAACAACCTCATACACTTTATGCAGTCTGAATTTAAATGTTTTTAAAATTTTTAAATCATATTCACATATGAATTTTTTTTTACCCTAGGGTCCACTTATAGATTTTTTGGTCATAATATAGCTTTTGACATTTTTACTTCTAAACTTATTTTACTTCCATAACTTAGTTTTATGGAAAGTCACCATAAAATCAAAATCAACATCTTATTTTTTATGGAATATTGCAGAGTTTATTATAAATAATTTATCAACGCACATCATTATTTTTAAATAATGCATGTTCCCTCATCATCATCTTTAACCAAAATGACTTTCCCTCCCTCTTGAAACAACATATCTTCTCTTCAGCAGTGATCCAACAAGACAATCCATTCCAGAAGGACAAAAATTAAATCCTGCCCTGCCTTTTTCTTGTTCCAGAAGCCGTTTTACTTTTTTTGGCATAAAAGAAAAATCGATAATTTTGACCCATACAATGAATTGTTGGCTATTGCTACACACATACCCCAGCAACTTAAGACTGCTTTTGTGCTCCAGGGTCACAAATATGGAAAGAAAAGATGATTGCAACTTCAAACATGGGATTGGTCATGATAAAGCGCACTCACTGAGGCCGCTGATGAACTCTCTGAAGTTTATGAGCGCGTCTGCGTTGTGGTCCAGCAGACGGAAGACGCGCAGGGCCAGGTCGTCGGTGTGTGTGCCGCAGGCCCAGGGGAAAAGCAGCGCAAACAGCACTTTGAACTGCTCCAGATCCATGCGGTACTGCTCCAGGTACGGCAGGCTCGGGTCGTGCCGGCTCATGGGGTTACTGGTGCTGCCCCAGTAACAGCTGGTCAGATGCTCAGCCTGATGGTCATAAATCATGCACAGGTCATAACACTCATGTTATACAGTCAATGGAGCCTGTATGTTTAAATGAGAATGCGCCTGCGATGGGCAGTGGTCACAACTAATGTGTTTCATCTGTTTTACTGTTTACCACAACAGACTGTATGATTTGAAGAGTAACTGGAATAGGGCTAGATGAGTTCAAAATTTAGGGTTCAGTCAAATTATTTAAGTACCACTTAATATGACTGAAATAAATAATCAAGAAAACAAGAAATTAAAAATAAAAAGAATGAAAATCATAGCATTTATAATAATAAAAATAATAATAAATGTAAAATGATAGGCACCATTATATATAACGACAATAATCTAAGTAAAACAAAAAGGAAAATAAAAGTATAATAATCATAACATTTTAATAATAATAATAATAATAAAATACAGATAAATAGGACAATCTCAATAAAAACAAAAAAGATAAATAAATAGCATAATAATATTTTATATTATACAGCGGGTAAAATAAGTATTGAACACGTCACCATTTTTCTCAGTAAATATATTTCTAAGGGTGCTGTTGACATGAAATTTTCACCAGATGTCGGTAACAAGTAATTCATACATTCAAAGAAAACAAAACAAATAAGTTCAGAAATTAAGTTCTGTGTAATAAAGTAGATACAGGGAAAAAGTATTGAACACATGAAGAAAGGGAGGTGCAAAAATGCATGGAAAGCCAAGACACCAGCAGAAATCTATCAGTAATTAGAAAGCAATCCTGCTCCTTGTCAGTGGAAATTAATATTAGTTGGTTCAGTCCCAACTGATGGCCTATAAAAAGGTGTCTCATTACCAACGTGTCACACAAGAAACATTTCATGATGGGTAAAAGCAAAGAGCTCTCTGAAGACCTTCGCAAACTTATTGTTGCAAAACATACTGATGGCATTGGTTACAGAAGCATTTCTATACTTCTGAATGTTCCAGTGAGCACTGTAGGGGCCATAATCCGGAAGTGGAAAGAACATTATTTCACCATAAACCAGCCACGACCAGGAGCTCCTCGCAAGATTTCTGACAGAGGAGTGAAAATAATTATCAGAAGAGTTTTCTAAGAGCCAAGGATCACTTGTGGAGGGCTTCAGAAAGACCTGGAATTAGCATGTACAATTGTTTCAAAGAAAATAAGTACAATAAGTAATGCACTGAACCGCCGTGGCCTGTATGCACGCTCACCACGCAAGGCTCTATTGCTGAAGAAAAAGCAAGTTGAAGCTGGTTTAAAGTTTGCTACACAACATTTAGACAAGCCTGTGAAATACTGGGAGAATATAGTCTGGTCAGATGAGACCAAAATTGTACCCTTTGGATGCCATAATACACACCATGTTTGGAGGTCAAAGGGCACTGCACATCCCCCCAAAACATCATGGTGTGGCACTGCCAAAAATCATATAATTGAAGGAAGGATGAATGGAAAAATGTACCGAGACATTCTTGATACAAATCTGCTGCCATCTAGCAGGATGAAGAAGATGAAATGAGGGACATTCCAGCAAGACAATGATCCCAAACACACAGCCAAGGAAACTCTCGATTGGTTTCAGAGAAAGAAAGAATGCCCCAGCCAATCACCTGACTTCAATCCAATAGAAAATATTTATGGAAAGAACTAAAGATTAGAATTCATAGAAGAGGCCCACAGAACCTTCAAGATTTGAAGACTGTTTGTGTGGAAGAATGGGCCAAAATCACACCTGAGCAATGCATGCCACTAGTTTCTCCATACAGGAGGCGTCTTGAAGCTGTCATTACCAACAAACGCTTTTGTACGAAGTATTAAATAAATTTCAGTAAGCGTGTTCAATACTTTTTCCCTGTGTCATTCCAATTTATTACACAGAACTTAATTTCTGAACTTATTTGTATTTGTTACCGACATCTGGTGAAAATTTCATGTCAACAGCACCTTTAGAAATATATTTACTAAGAAAAATGGTGACGTGTTCAATACTTATTTTACCGGCTGTATATATGATTTTGTTATTAATATTACATCATAATAATAATAAAAAAAAAATATATATATATATAAAATAGTAATAATAATAATTTAAAATTACTTAGTACGCACCATTAAATATAGGCAAATAATGTCAAAACAATACAGTTCTGTCAAGAATAACATTTATGAAATAACATTTATGATGATGATGATCAATAACATTTATGATGATGATGATAATAATAATAAACAATTATTTAGCAAGAACCAGTAAATTACATAACAAATAGCATGTATAATAAAAATAATAATTATTATTTTGTCATTTATATTAATTCATACAAATGATTATTATCATAAATTCAATAATAATAATAATTATTATTATTCATTTATTTTTTAAATAATAAAATGGTTTTACTCCAGCTAGCTGGCATCATTTTTTTGAGAAGTGCTATTTGCTGTTACTTTTCATTATTGCCATATGGAAAGCATCCTCTGATTAATAACCACTTTTATTCATTTAAATTAACAAGACATTTGGGACAGAAATGGCTTTTATCCAGATACAAGGAAACCCTCAGAGCACTTGCTGTGTCAATGAGAGCTAATGAATGTCCTGAAGAACTGCTTAAGATGAAGATACACGACTCTAATAAAAACTCAACCATCTGCAATATATTAACACACAATCCATCTCCTGCACAGAGGAGTCATTATCTTAAAATCACAGCACACTCGCTGTATAAATGCTACTGGCTGATTCATGACCTCATCTTGGGACTGACCTTAAAGAGTGTATAAAGCTCCTCCAGCTCATCGATGCTGAAGGGTGTCTCCGTCACGATGGTACGCACCTGCAAATCCAGTGGATGAGATATTAAACTCCCAGATCCTCTGACTGAGGGCTAATACTACACTAGTGTCAGTACGGAGAGTGTCTGATTACCACATTGCGTTTGGTGGTGTCCTCAATGGCCTGGATCACTCTCAGCCTCTGTTTGAAACGCATCTGCTCAATCACATCCGCCCGGATGGAGCCGAACTTCTGCAGATCACAGTGAACATCATCAAACATGCAACACCACACACACAACACATGAACACACTTTATGATATACAAGTTGAGAACTGGAGATGAACGGACCTCATAGGAGCTGCGCACCAGTTTGAAGATGTCCACCTCAGGATGAGGCTCCCCATTATCCGTCAGGAGAGAGTGAAGATGAGGGATTGGAGGAAGAGTGCTGTCCTTATTGGTCACGCTGTCCAGATACCTACAACACACACACACAAGCACACACACTCGTTTGAGTCAGCAAAATGAAGAAAATCAGCACCATCATCACGGTTTCATACATAGATCCTTCTATTCCATATATACTGTAGTATACTATAAATACACAAACATATATATACACTTTGTAGTACACTATATACACGTATACTACAAAATAGTCCCTTTGTAGTACACTGTATACACACACACACACTAGAGAATAATCCCTTTGTAATACACTGTATACACACACACTACAGAATAATCCCTTTGTAGTACACTGTATACACACACACTACAGAATAATCCCTTTGTAGTACACTATATTCGACAGTATAGTCCCACACTATAGACACACACATTACAATTTAGTCACTTTGTAGTACGCTACATACTAAAGTATAGTCCCTATGTAGTACACTACATACACACATACTATAGAATAGTCCCTTTCTAGTACGCTATATACACATATTACATTATAGTCTTTTTGTTGTACACTATATATTACCATATAGTCCCTATGTAGAACACTACATACACTACAGAATAGTCCCTTTATAGTACACATACAATACAGACTATATACACCATAAAGTATGCTACACACACTAAATTTGCAGGATACTGTATACTCTTATTTAGAATGTAACATATAATCATTTTGTGGTTCACATATTTTGCTTATAGATGGTGAATACTCACTACGCAGTATACTAGAAACACTAAATTTCCAGTGTACTGTATACTCTACTTAGTATGCAGCATATTTTCACTTTTCAGCACACAGCATTAGCAAACTGTGCTTACAGAGAATATACAGTGGGGAAAAAAAGTATTTAGTCAGCCACCAATTGTGCAAGTTCTCCCACTTAAAAAGATGAGAGAGGCCTGTAATTTTCATCATAAATAAGAAGTTACAGGTCTGTGAGAGCCAGAAATCTTGCTTGTTTGTAGGTGACCAAATACTTATTTTCCCGAGGAATTTACCAATTAATTCTTTAAAAATCTTACAATGTGATTTTCTGGATTTTTTTTTCTCATTTTGTTTTTCATAGTTGAGGTATACCTATGATGAAAATTACAGGCCTCTCTCATCTTTTTAAGTGGGAGAACTTGCACAATTGGTGGCTGACTAAATACTTTTTTGCCCCACTGTATACTCACTATATAGTATGCTATATTCACAATATTCAGCATTCTGTAAACTCATATAATCATATCGCATATAATCACACAACAAACATGGTTTACTTGATACGTAGTACAATACAAACTTAATTTGCAGTCTACTGTGTACTCTGTAGTATGCAGCATAAAACCACTTTGTAGTACACAAAAAACACTGCTTAGACTATATATACTCACTTTATAGTATGTTACATTCTATACATTTGCAATATACTGTATACTAGTATGTAGTATGCTAAATATAATTACCTCTCAACATAAACATGAACTGCTTACAGACTATATACTCACTATGTAGTATGCAACATTCACTAAATTCACAGTATGGTATATACTATGCAGCATACGACTTTGCAGAACAGTACATACTATATATACTTACTAGACAGCATACTACAACATACTCATTATGAAGTATACCACACTTAGTATGCGGTTCTCCTACCTGCCCAGGATGGTCATGGCCTCTCCGTCATCTTTGCAGCTCAGCAGCTGATGGATGTTAGCGTCGAGCACCGACAGCGCTAGCTGGAAGATGACCTTGATGCCCTCATAGAAGAAGCAGTCGACCACCACCACGGCGCTCTCGAAGGGCATGACGGAAAGGAAGAGCGTGAGGAACCAGGACAGAGAGATGGTGGAGATGACACTCAGCGCCTGCATGCAGTCGTACAGCTGAGGAACACAGACGTGAGCCAGCTCCTCGAACACACCCTGGTCCACCAAAGCACCTAGATACACACAAACACACTCAATGCTCACAGATCTTCCTGGATGTGTGTCATAGGGCACTATGAAAATGGTTTTATTTTTTCCCAAATTCACAATTAACTGAGATCATGCAATTCAACATCAATTTATTAAAAGTTTGAGAAAAAAAAAAACTGAATGAAATACTGACATTTTAAAATCTCAAATTGAAATCTCAAACTCAAACTCAGTTTTCCATTTAAAATGTTCTAGATTCTATTTTAACGGTTTAATTAAATCAAAACTTTGACAACTTAATCATTTATTACATATTTTACCATTAATAGGGCCTTATGAAAAACATTTTATTTTTTCTAAAATTCAGTTTTATTTTTCCTAAATTCAGCGTTTTCCACTTTAATTTGTCACGCTTTGCCTACTGTGCAGGAGATGAAGGAGCGCGGAGACGAAGGAGAATTAACATCAAAGGTCTTTATTCTTTCAAACAGGCAGACACACACGTAGGGAGAGGATAGACGACATTCAATAACGGACAAAGAAACTAAAACTGGAAACACTTTAAATACACAGGACTTGACGAGAAACACCTGGGATCAATAAACAATTAAACATGAGTCATGGAACACGTGGGGAGCAAAACAAGACACATGACTGACATTACTCTTCCCTCCCCGTTGATGTTGTGGGGCGCGTCCTCCCTAGTTCCCCCCCCCCCCCCCCCCCATGTTGTTTCTACGGTGCGAGGGCGCCCCGGGGGGGGGGGGGGGGGGGGAGTAATGTCAGTCATGTGTCTTGTGTTTTTGCTCCAGAGCAGTACACGTTCCAGGACCCATGGCAGATCAGGCAGTTCGGAGTGCCATATCGGATCAGGCAGACTGGGAAGCCATGACGGAGCAGGCAGACTAGGGCGCCATTGCGGAGCAGGCAGACTAGGGTCAGCCTCCGTGGTCTTGGCCTTGGCCTGGCCTCTACGGCCGGAGCCCTATTAACCCCCCCCACCCAAAAAAAATACTTAGGGATAATATCAACCCCTAAGGCCATCTGTGGGCCTGACTCGGGTACTGTGGCCGTCCCTGGGCTTGACTTGGGGACTGGAGCCCTCCTTGGGCTGGACGTGGGAACTGGAGCCCTCCTTGGGCTGGACGTGGGAACTGGAGACCTCTCTGGGCTAGACTCGGGGACAGGAGCACTCTCTGGGCTAAACTCGGGGACTGGAGCCCTCTCTGGGCTAAACTCGGGGATTGGAGCCGACACTGGAGCTGACTCAGGGGCTGGAGCCGACACTGGAGCTGACTCAGGGGCTGGAGTCGACACTGGAGCGAGGTCTGGGGCTGGAGCCGTCACTGGAGCGAGCTCTGGGGCTAGGATGAGGGCGGAGAACAGTCTCCTCATCCTCCTCCTTTGGTTAGAGGTGAACGGCGTGACCTGTGGGCTTGATATCGGAACGGCTGGAGGGCCGGAGAGAGCTGCGGCCGGCGGGCTTGACTGCGGACGGGTTCTGGCTCGGGGCCGGATGCTCTCCAGACACCAGAGGATCCCTTCCCTCCAGCTTAGTCCCGTGGTGTCTGGGAGGTCCACGGGGCGATGGTAATTGGCCCCATGCCAGAACAGAGAGTTGATGGTGGGGTCATCTAAAGTCATCGCCGTCAATAATAATATTATTATTATTTTGAGAACTACATTCTACACAATAACACGTGTGAAACAAAATTATTTAATTGGGTCATGGTTATTCCAATTTTATTTAATTTTAAATCATTTTATTTTGTAATATATTTATGCCTCAATTTCTTCAATTTAATAAAACAATTCTGCTCGTACTTTATTTAATTTTATATTTAATTTTACTATTAATTTATTTTATTTTATAATATATTTATGTCCTTTAAGACCTTTGAGTTTTTGTGTGTATCTGACAATAGTTTTATGAATTGAATTGGTGGAATACTGGTGACGTGACTCTCAGAGCAGCTCTGTCGATGAAGTTTGCGTTTATTTCCTCATATAGTAAGACGACAGATGCTGAAAACACTGTAAGCATCATGTGTGCCTGAGTAAGCGTGTAACAGATGAAACTGCACCACTCATTCACACAGATACGTGCAGAAGATGCAGATTTAATTATACACAGCAGTCTTTTGTGGTTTAATGTTCACCGATACTAATCCATGTGGTCATTTGATTCATTGTACACTGCTACTTTTCATTTATGCATCCAAAATCTGGTGGCTCGCTGATGCATTCGAGAAGCTGGATGATGCAGGAGCTCACCTACGACCCTGGTGTTGTAGTAGTCGGGAAGCATGCGCTCACATAAGGCCACCAGCAGCCAGAAGGCCTCTTCCTCTTTAGCGTACAGCAGCAGGACGGAGGTCACGATGTTCATGGCCTGTGGAAGACGACAGACCGGCATTATGACCAAGCTGTGGGTGCATTTATTGCAGAAGGTGTGTTGTTGTGCATCGTACCTGGCAGTAGCCGATGTTGGGGTTGCGGAAGGCGTATGCAGTGAGGACTCGACGCAGAGCAGCGATGCCCATCTCATTCTGAAAGGCTGGATGCTCTGGAAGAGAGCGGTGGAGGTCTCTCTCGATCTCCTCGGTGGCCAGATTATATTTGCCCATCGACTTCTCCACCAGATCCTCATAATAACCAGGATGAGTGGCCATCTCATTAATCGCCCCTGTACACACCAATATACACACTTAAACAACCAAACAATCAACTTATCAGCAGCACAAATTGAAAAAAAAATTATAATAATAATTTTACTGGGTCATGATGAGTTCAATTATACCAGTGGTTTTAATTCCTGCCCATTATTTTATTTTAAGTAAAGATTTATTTATTTTATATCATCACCAAAGGCTCTTTCTATGGCATGGACAAAATAATTTGATAATTCTATATATATATATATATTAGGGCTGTCAGTTTAATGCGTTAACTTAATTAGTTATGAAAAAATAACGCCATTAAAATATTTTAACGCAGTTAACGCACTGGCCCCGTCTGTACATCATCTTACATTTCATACAGTTGACTGTTGACAAATATGATGCAGGGCAAAACCTCCATAAATGCAGTTATGCCCTAAAATTCAAGATATTGGTGCAAAAAAGTGCCCTTGTTTGAGTTGAGTTTTTGTCTCATATTTATATCATACGATATCACACCAGCAGTGAGAGCAATATCAAGAGTGCTGAGTTTTTCTCGAATATCACGAGTTTAAATGTGATTTTATACAGCAGTTCAGTAAATAAGAAGTTGATATTGTGTTATATTTTAAACACAATATTATGTGTTGTTGCTCAATTTTGCAGAGAATATATTACCTTTAAAGTCACAGCAGAACTGTTGTGCGTCTCCGAGCAACACAGCAGTGTTTAGTTTCTGAATGAATCAATGATTCAAAGGCCCATTCATAAAGTGAGCCGTTTACTTCATTCCTGAATGAATCAGCCGTTTGAATAGAATCAATGAAGACATTTACCGCCACCTGCTGGCAGATTAATTTCTTATTTGGAGTATGGTTTCATGAAAATAAAAAAATAAAAAAAATAATACTAAGAATACTACTAAAAATAAAAACATTAAAGGGATAGTTCACCCCCCACCCAAAAAATAACAAAAATCTGTCATCATTTACTCACCCTTATGTCATTTCAAACCTTTCTTTTGTGGAACATTTTTGTTGGTAACAAAGCTGTTTTGGTTACCATTGACTTTCATTGTATGAACAAAAAATGTTTCTCAAATTATCTTCTTTTATGTTCCATAGTTTATGTTTGGCCGTTGTAGCCTAAATGTTTGTGTGTAATACATTTTATGTTGAATCAAAATAAATATATCTTTCTAAAGCTACAATTTGTAATGTCTACTTGATACTTTCCCATTTAATACAAAAATAATTTAAATAATCTTTTGTGTGTATTTTCAGTCAAATTAATTTTATTAGTTATTTTATTAATTAATCGACACATCATGTAATTAATTAGATTAAAAAATGTATCTAATTTTAATAGAAATGATGCACTGAAAATTCAATGTACATTTGATTACATCTTGCAACTTACAACCTGCTCATTGTTTCTGTATCACATTAGATACATTTCACTGAACTGTCTAAGATGATAATTAGATCACATAAACGTTATTGTCGACTATACTAGCTTCAATGTAGTGAGCAGCTTGGGCAGGTAATTCAACAGAGTAGTTTAACATAAGTTAACCACTTTAAATCATGGGAAGCTTGTAGCTTCGCAAGTTTCAACGTAACTTCAATCCCGTGATTTCATCATGTTGTAATGTTGCTAACGCAGAAAACTGTGAAGGAAAACAAGGCAGCTATTTGTTTACTACCACAGAAATGTGCTTGTGTAGTCATGTGTTTCAGTTTGTGCACTGGCCTAGACAGCTTTGAAGTGTGCATGTGTGACTCTTCTGAATAAGGCGCTCACATCTAACAAACAGGAAGCAGTGCTGTATTAGACAAACAGGTACGTGCGCTGAACCACAAAACAACCGCACAACAAAACAGGTGCATTAAAAGAGAGTAAACACCTTTCAACATGCCCAGGTTTTTGTTCCTGATTGCTAATGTCTAGGGCAGTGGCTGGTATTGCTTCAGGATCCAGATTTTACATGGAACATTAAGTGCTGATAATTGTTTCTTGCATAAAAGTACAATAAAATATGTTCTTAAAAATCAAGCCTAAAATGTATTATTGTTTTATTTTCATTATTTAAAAATAATTATTTTTTCAAAAAAATACGTATTACCATTTTATATATATATATACATACTGTATATTGGAAAATAATTGGCTGCATAAAATACATCATGCTCCACGCAAAGCATATTTAATGTAATCTGGGTCATACTTTCTTTTACTTTGCCTATTTTCCTAAAATAATGTTCTTAAAATCAAACAAAATGTATTATTGTTTTATTTTCATTATTTAAAAAAACTATTATTTTTACCAACAAAAAATATTTATTTATTTATTTATACATGCATACAATAATTGGCTGCATAAAAACCTCATGCTCCATGCAAATCATATTTAATGTAGTCTGGATCATATGTTCTTTTACCGCATATTTTGCTCACTATTTGCAGAATGAGGTTAACACAACTTGTTCATCTTGGCATCTATCTAATCTGACTAGCTTCAACCATGACAGATAAAAAAGTAGAAACTAATTGGCCACAGGCTCTTTGATATCAACAACACAAGATATCAGTAGACAGAAGGCGATAGGACTAATTATCTGGTTAGTTATTTATTGCTTGAATTGCTTGCTGTTCTCCCTCACTATTTGCAGAATGAGGTTAACACAACTTGTTCATCTTGGCATCTATCTAATCTGACTAGCTTCAACCAAATGACAGATAAAAAAGTAGAAACTAATTGGCCACAGGCTCTTTGATATCAACAACACAAGATATCAGTAGACAGAAGGCGATAGGACTAATTATCTGGTTAGTTATTTATTGCTTGAATTGCTTGCTGTTCTCTCTGCTGTCTGTGAGCCAGTTGTGGGATGCATGACTCACCAGAAAACAGGAGCCAGAGCTCTCCTCTCATGTTCTCCGGGATGCCCTGCAGCACCAGCTCTTTGGTCTTCTCCGTGCGGTACATACACACTCCCTGGCCGTATTCGGTGAAGTGATTCTTCCAGGCCTGCTCCTTCAGAAACTCTTTAGCCTGAAAACATGAGTATAAAGAGCACCACTCATCTGCTGTCCTGACTTCAGCTTCACAAGTGCTGATGTAGGAGACTCAGACTTTGAAAATAAGCGCTGGCAAAGAAGCGAAGCCAGTGAACCGTGAACTTCATTAACTTTCTATTCTCAAATTTAAAACGTGGTGCATTTAACGTATATAAAAGCTTCAGATTAGACAATCTTGCAAGCAAAATCCCCCCAAAAATGACTAGAATATTATTCTGAATGCCCAACGTATATATCTTTGCAAGATTTACATGCATTTCGCTCTCACGCATTGATACTGTGTGACTAAATTAACATAGTCTAGTAGTTTTAAAGCGAATGACTTGGATAAGCAGGTTTTCAGATCATTTGTTGCAGGGTCAGCAAAGAGAATGAATTGTACACGGTCTTCTCATCAGTTGCACTTCCTGTGTGTGTCCTACTTAAGTATCTGCTTTAACCACAACAACGCAATAACCTGCATCTGACTTCAGGCTTTGAACTCTGACTGGACGAGGTGCATTCAAATGCCCATAAACCGCACCAGGGTAAAACCTTTTTTTTGTTACTTCAAATAAAATCCATGTTAAGTGAAATAATATATGAAAATAATGAATAATAATAAATGCATATATATATATATTTTTGTATATTATAATATTTATATTATTATGATTATATTTACTTTTTTATACTATATTATTATACATTAATATTTAGAAATGATTATATTTTGTAATAAAATAAAATATAAAAATGCGTCGACATGCAGCACAACTTCGCTTCCAACGACTTGAGTTTGATTCCCGACTCGTGGTCCTTTGCCGATTCCGTTCCCCTCTCTTTGCCCTATGCTTTCCTATCTTATCTTCACTGTCCTATCAACAATAAAGGCATAAACCCCCAAAAACATAACTTCAAAAATAAAATAACTAAAACTAAATGAACTACAACTAATAATAAAAATGAACACAAATTACACAGACATTTAACAAAAATAAATAAAATGACAAAAATACAACTAAAATTACTAAAATTAAAATGAAAACAAAACATGTAATTTAAAATATTAAACAAAAACACTAAAACAACACTGAACCAAGATGCTGTGTTGTTCGTAAACAGCCAATAATTAAGCTCAAGAACTACGTAACTTCACATAAGATTCGTTTACTTTGACAATTAATATTAATTTATAAACACAAATATAACTATTGGTGTCTTCCTGTTGTTTTATAAAAGCAATAAGCCACTCAAGGTCATGTATGGCAAAGTTTTAACTGTTTTTTTTTAGGGGGAAAGGCAGCTCTTAATCATGGTAAAATCACTTTAATGCACAGCCTCTTACAGTATTTGACAGGACACATTTCTATTCTACTAATCCTGTTGATTTGTGAACTGAATGTACATCAGCTCCTGTGATAAAAGCACGATGCTGTGGTGTTTGTGATCAGGCATGAGGGAGCTGTACCAGTTTGGGGTTGAACTCCTCCGGGGACCGCCGGCGGTACATGGTCATCAGGGCTTGTGTCGCAGTGGGAACCCTGTTATCATTGAGATTGAACTGTCTGTCACTGTCTCCCTCAGAGCCGAGAGCGCTGCGCTGGGGACTACAGGACAAGACACTGCCCTGCTGAGAGGACACCTGCACACAGCACAGCAGAAGAGATGCATGAAAAATAATAATAATTAGACATATATTCTGTAATATGTTTTTTTAAAGAATCATTAAACATATTAAATATGACAGTAAAGACATTTATAATGTTGCAAAAGATTTATATTTCAAATAAATGCTGTTCTGAACTGTCCATTCAGAAAGGAATCCTGTATCTTCAAATGTGAAGCAGCACAACTGTTTTCAACATTGATAATAATCAGAAATGTTTCTTGAGCAGCAAATCAGCATATTAGATGATTTCAGAAGAATCATGTGACTCTGAAGACTGGAGTGAAAATTCAGCTTTGATCACAGGAATAAATTACATTTTACAATATATTACAATTGAAAATGTTTATTGCAATATATAAATTGCAATAATATTTCAAAATATTACTGTTTTTGCTGCATTTTTGATCAAATAAATGCAGCCTTTCATTTAAAAATACTTCAAAATCTTTTACATTTTTTTCAGGATTCTTTGATATATAGAAAGTTTAACAGAATCGAAATTATTGGAAATTTTCATGTGTGCTTACTGAGTAATTTCTTTAAAAAAAAAGAATATTAGTAATAAATACAAGTAGATTAATGCACAGAGCTGTTCCTACCTCGTCGTCTGAGCTGCTGAGGCTGCCTGTGATTTCCCGCTCAAAGTAGATTTTGGAGGTGGTCTGCTGCAGGAAGTCCGAGATCCTCTGCACCAGGAAGTCCCGGTCTTTGAGGTTGGCAAAGAGGAAGGTCATTTTGTTTTTGGTGCTGATTGACAAGGGGCTGGGAAGGACGTTACAGCTATCGGCTTTCTCAACGATGGTCACCTAGTGAAGACAGAGAGGGACAGGATGCACAACCCATTTTACTTCCACGAAGTGTAATCTTTAAAAATGTCTTTATGCTGCAGCAACTGACTGGATTGTGAAAGATGGTGGAGAATGCAGGATAAATGGTTATACATATTCAAATTTTGATTGTGTATGCTGTGTACTTATTCGAGTGTCATGTCATTAGTTTAGAGTGGAGCGGCTGGCGGGACGCACCTCTCTGAGCGGGATAATCAGACTGCAGACGGTCTCCTCTTTACTGGTGAAGCAGATGTAATTAGTGGAGACGAACATCTGTCCGAGGATGTGCATCTTGTTGAAGGGGGTCCATAGCGTGCAGTCTGTGTGACCGTCCAGTTTCTCGTCTTTCGGCAGGCGGAAAAGTGCCCGGTATCGCTCGCTTTTAGCCCTGGCGTCCAAATCCCTGAAGTTACAAAAACAAACATAAAATTGAAAAAGGCTGCTAAAAGTTTCCTAAACTCCTTTTAAATGCATATAGCGAACTAAACTCTACAATATTGTCACTTTACTATAGAATTGGTGGAGCTGTTCTGTACATCAGAGCATTAATCCTCTTAGTTTGCACACACGGTGTTCAGAGCGCTCTCAAGGAAAGCCAGATTTGCTCCTTTCAATTTCACACAGCTGCCAGACGACTGTTCGCTCCAAAATATAATCCTTCACTTTTTTGTATTTCAGCTCCCATTTTTAAGACAATTAAAATTATCTAATGAATTCGATAAGCAGCAGTTCAGTGACTGATCTGTCACTAAAAAAAATATTTCTTACTCAGCATTTTTTACTTTTTTTTAACAGTACAAATATCTAAAATCAGGATGCATTTACTTGAGAAGCTGTATTACTGAAAGGTATTAAGCCTTGTTTTCTGAAACAAATTAGCAAAATTAAGTGAGTTTATACTTAAACCTAGAAAAACAATCTGCAAATGGGGTAAGAAAAATAAACTCAATTTAAAAGGAAAACATGTTTTATTTTTCTTATCTCATTGGCAGATATTTATTATTATATCTTTATATATACTGCTTTATTATATACGTCATATCTTAAATAATTTCGCTTCTAAAGTAAATGTAGCTAATAAAATAGGCTATAAAATATAAATATAAATAGGCTATAAATATAATAATTAGTAAATAAAAACAACAAAAATACTTGTTTAGAAAACCATTTTTCACATCACAAG
>NW_015505431.1:1139518-1142667 GCF_001515645.1 Sinocyclocheilus grahami
ATATAAATGCTTTTTGCACTGATGCCGACAATGTTACGAAGAAATATTCATCTTAATATTAAGAAATATTCATCTTAATATTCTATATATATATAGAATATTAAGATAAATATTTCTTTGCAACTTTGTAAATGTCTGGTGTTTAGAAAAAACACCAGACCTCCTAACACTAGATCTACTTTATCTTCCTGAGTGTTGCAGTCACCGACCTTTTGAGGGCCGACACTTTCTTGGGCGACTTCTTCTTGAGTTTGGGCAGACAGCGGTCCTGCTCGAAGCCCTTGTTGTCCAGCAGCTGTCTCATGGCTATATTGGCGAGCTGCTCCATGAGTTTGAAGGTCTCGTTGATGTTGCGGAAGACGGAGAAGACGTGCTCGCTGCAGCGTGTGCTGACGAGCACCATGTCCGGCAGCAGCAGCGTGGCGTTCTTCTCCAGCTGAGTCACGTCGGCCCAGCGGATCACCAGCTTAGCTGAAACAAACCGCCACACAAGAGTAAACATTAAGATCTGTTAGGACAGAACATATGCGACCCTGGAGCACAAAACCAGTCTTAAGTAGCATGGGTATATTGCTGTAACAATAGCCAACAATACATTGTATGGAACAAATTTGATGATTTGATGATTTTTCTTTTAGGCCAAAAATCATTTGGATATTAAGTAAAGATCATATTCCATAAAGATATTTTGTAAATTTTATATCAAAATTATATCAAAACTTAATTTTTGATTAGTAATATGCATTGCTAAGGACTTTATTTGGACAACTTTAAATGCATTTTTCTCAATATTTAGATTTTTTTGCACCCTCAGATACCAGATTTTCAAATAGTTGTATCCAAATATTGTCCTATCCTAACAAACCATACATCATTGGAAAGCTTATTTATACAGCTTCCATACTCAATAGCCACTTACTGTACACACTGTAAAGTTTCAGGAGTGACAACCACATTTACATACAGTGGTAAATCTCATATATTATTGTTTTGTGTGAGTATGGAACAGAACTCACAGATGATTGACATTGTTGTAACCATAGCAACATTTTGACTTCTCACACGTTCAGTATCCACAATTTTTTTTTTATGAAAATAATACTACAATGACCTAAGACTCGTTATGTTCTGCAATTTTAACTAAACCACTGTCAACAGCCATTGTGTTTGGGATGAAAGTGGGAAAGTTCGGAAGGCTGCTTTGCAGAGCGCTATTGAAGGGTTGCCAAATCCTCTTATTATAAACAATACTTATTTAAGCGACTTTGGGCCTGTTGTTTAGGATCGGCTTGGCTCATAATGCGATCCATATTATGGAGATAATAAAGTAGGCAGGTGCAAGTCATGATATTTTGGTATGTGGCTTATTTGTAAAGATAACACATCTGGGTCTGATTTACAGTTTATTTTTTTATAGCAATATCTGGCAACACTGAGTCAAGACATACATCCTTCCCTTTGATATCTTGCACCACAACTCTGATATGCGTTTAAATAAATCATTAACAACAACTTGTTCAGTGCAGTTCTGCACACACTGCAGAATTTCTGTAAATGTGGTTGCCATTACCTGCATTTTTTGGGAGTTAATTCATTTGTAGAATCCATTTTTAGTTTTAGATTTTTAAAATAATTAATTTTAAACATTATTGTTAACATTTATTTTATTTCAAGTAACAATTTTTTTAAAATGGTTTTAGTTTTATCATAATCAGTGTAGTTTACGTTCAGAATAAAGCATGTGCACGCTGAACGTAAACAGAGCTGATTACGTCGATTACGTTCTGGGGTACTTTCCAAAATGGCAGAAGACGGTAACTCGGCAAGAAGAATTGCTGAATAAATTATGTTATTATTGTTTTCTTTGCACACAAAAAGTATTCTCGTAGCTTCATAAAATTATAGTTGAACCCCTGATGTCACATGGATTATTTTACCGATGTCCTTGCTACGTTTCTGGACGTTGATTGTGGTAGTTACCTTGCTGTCTATGGGAGGGTCAGACAGCTCTCAGATTCCATCAACAATATCTTAATTTGTGTTCTGAAGATGAACAAAGGTCTTACGGGTTTAGAACGACATGAGGGTGAGTAATCAATGACAGAATTTGAATTTTGGGGTGAACTATCCCTTTAATTGTAACACTTGCTGACCTTTTTATTCAAAACCGTGATTCTTCTATTTTAAAACAAAACATTACATTACATTACATTACAATAGATACAATCAGAAATAAGGCCCACCCCTGATGTGTAGTTGTAGTGTACTCACCCTCTTTCCCGAGCAGGTAGGAGTAAAAGCAGAGGTGGTTGATGCTGAGGTACAGCCAGCCCTGCCGCGGCACCTTGCCCTTCCAGTAGCTGCAGGAGTAATAGTTGACCAGCTTCTCCTCCTCCGGCATGACAAATAGCTTGCGAAACTTAGCGATGGCCTCCTTAAACTTATCCGTGTCGTCATCCTCTCTGATATCATGGCTTTTGTTGTATTCGGCTATAATGCCCTGAACACAAACACACACCTATAAGCGCTTTGGCTTATAATGAAGCACCAATTAAACGAATAGCGTGTTTGAAATGCTAATGTGTAACCTGTATTTTGCCCTTGACGAAGGTGGTGATGTCGTTCTCATTCTCGAAGATGGAGAGCGTCTGCAGCAGATTCTGCTCCAGCCATTCCCAGTTCTCCGTGATCTCCTTACGAGAGCTCCCTGCCAGAAACAAAAGCCTCTGCGTCGTCAAATAATACGAATCCAGGCGTTTAGGATCATGCATTTCATTTGAAGTCTTTATCTGCAGCGACTTCATTTGCTCAGAAGTGAACAGCAGATGGGTCCGTGTTCTTGGTTTGATTAGCTGTGTTAGCACAGCTCTCTGTGACAATTAATCAAACACATTACTGGCGAGCCAAATGATTCATTAAGAGCGTTCTGTGACGAGCGCCCCGCAATTAGGTAAAGATGGAAATACACAATTATTTAAAAAATAAACTATCTGCGCTCCATCTGCCGTTTAACCAAAGCTCACAAAAACAAACAAATACATTTAATATTAAATGTTAAGTTAATATTAATATAAACATATATATATATATATATATATATATATATATATATATATATATATATATATATATATATATATAAGAAAAAA
>NW_015505431.1:1144462-1176330 GCF_001515645.1 Sinocyclocheilus grahami
TATATATATGAAAGCTTAAAATAAAATTAAAATATTATGAATAAAATTAAAAATAATAATTAAATTTAAGATTTATAATTTTATATTTATAATATGTACATAGGTGCATATGTTATAATAATATTAAATTAATTTAGCTGTTTATAATGTCTGAAAACCAACGATTTATATTAAACGTTAAATTTAATCTTAATATTGTTTTATATTTTTATATTTATATACATGTAAATTTAATATTAAATATTAATAATAACATAAAATTTATTTAGTTGTTTTTGTCTATAGTAATATTATTGTTAATTTAACATTAACATTATAATTTATGTATGTGTGTGTGTGTGTGTATACACACAATTTTGAATATTTATTACATTATTTATTTATTAATACATAATTGTTTTATGTCTGACAACCAAAAATATATTTAAATAGTAAACAAAAATAATAATATTAAATTGTAAATGTATTATTAATATTATAATTTTATATTTATAATATAGGATTTTTTTAAATATATTTTTATAGTTAGATATTTATTTTACAACATATATTTATACTGTAAATGAAGCCTACGATTATTTCTAGAAAATAAATTTTTCAATAAAAAAGTCCCTATGTACAGTCATGCTAAAGCCTTTCACAGAGCATATGCACATCAGAACAGGCACATGGGTTTCTCGCCCTAAATAAAGAGATTTACCAAATGGTTTGCAGCTAGCAAAGTAAGAGCTTGTGAAATATGAACCAGCATTCGCAGTTGCCTGTAAACCAGATTAGCTCAGAAACAGAGCACTCTCCGCTCCTCTGGGAAGCCAGCGCTCTCTTTTGGCTTCACACATAATGTTCTGGGCTGGGGCTGGACGCTCTTACCGTAAATACTGTGGGACGACCATACTAATCTTACTGATACAGTCATCTTGTATTCAACTCCATGTTGTGTCATCCATTAATAGCATGTTTGTTTTCAGCTCTGTATTTTCACTCTCAATATGTCTCCACATATTGCTTGATTTTTGTTTGAAGTATTGAAAATGTTTTGAAGTATTATTTATTTACAATTATTAATTTGCAATAATATTTAAATCTGTTTATTTTTTATTTATGATTAAAAGCAATTTTTTCAATATTAAAATAAAATAGTGAAATATTTAAGAGGCTCAATATCAAATTCGTTTTTGTAGTGGTATTGAAATCAGCATTAAAAAAATCATGAAATTTCTTTAGCATTGCTACAGACTACAAAAATTTAAATTTTGGTATTTTGACAAAACTACTTGTTTCTTTAAGTGTAAATAGCATTAATCACTCTTACACAAATACGTCTACCATGCCAATAATTGCACAGAAGAATCTACACCGGTTTGATTTTATTAGTGTTTTTTTTTTCATTTTTATACCAATATTTACTAAACTGAAAAAAATACTGAAGGCTACTTGCCATTGTTTTAATGCATTATTTAATTACAATTATTAATTTGCAGCAGTATGTGTAAATAACATATACGTAATATGTGCAAATAACATAAATCCCTCTTGCACAAATATATCTACCATGTCAATAATTGTATAGTGGAAACTATACTGGTTAGAATTTATTTTATTTATTTATTTTTGTATTTTTTAAAGCAATATTTACGGAACTGAAAAAAATACTGAAGGCTACTTGCCATTGTTTTAATGTATTACTTATTTAGAATGATTAATTTTCAGTAATATTTAAACAAATGTATTTGTATTTTGATTTATAAGTTAAAATATAAACTAAAAATATAAAATGAATTACAACAATTAAGTAAAAAAATAAAATAAAATAAAGAGCAATAGTCCACTACTAAAAAATAATGTTGCAATAGAGAAATGTTTCTGGTATTGCTCTAGCTACAAAAGCTTTGGTATTGTGACTTAACATGCAATTGGCGTAATGCAGACCTGCGCAAAATATATCTGCCATAGTAAAAACGCTATAACATAATCCATTTGGGTTTCAGTGTGCAATGTCCTGCTGCCTAATATCTGTGTTACTCTAATCTCATCTTAAGTGCTCTTAATTGCACATTAACCGCACTGCCCTGCATCAGAAGGCTCTTCGTAGTCCTGCACAAATACCGATTCCTAACAAACGCCTTCTTAGCTAAAACATTCCTGCACTGAAGTTTTCCACGTCTAAACTGAAGTTTAAAAGCGGAGACAGTCGGCATCGTTTGAAAGAAGAGTGGAGATTGATTTCTGACTTCAGCTTGCACTTTAGAGCAGTGTTTCCCAACCGGGGTGCCACGTTTGTTTATATTTTTAAATTGCTAAAATGTTCAAAAAAGCATCTATAATATAATATAAATTTCTGATGTTGCCAATAATTAGAGATGCGCCGAAAATTAGTTCACCGCTCAGGATTCACTTTCACATGGTGTGACGCTCTGTGTATTATCCCGCTCCACTTGTATACCATTCATGCTCATCGGAACAGCAAAGTCCACTCAAAAATCGATTATATTAATAATAGTTAATTAATTAATATATTAATTCTGATAATAATAGCTTTCTAGGACTAAACATTATTTGGATAATTATTATTATATGATAATACATTATTTGTGCTATCATTATTAATTTCTTTATTTGTTCTTATTTTATTACTGACTGCTTACTTGTCATTTTTTATTCAATTCAAAGTTTGAAATCAAGCTATCTCGCGCTACTGCAACAAAATTACCCCACTGTAAAATCAAAAATGCACTGAGTGAGCAAAGATTTGTGAGATAGTTTAAGTTATAATGGTAATTAAACAATGTTTACATATGAATAAAAGCCTACATGAAAATCTGTCATATAAATTGGTCTCTTCATTAGAAATTAGCCTACTGATTGCCACTATGGACAAAAAAAATGTATAATATTAAAAATATGACATTATATTCTGCAGTTCTTCCCTGCTGTACCGAATATCGATACTTTTCAAAGTATCATATCGAATTTAGAAATTCAAATATTGTAACAAAATTTATTTTGTAGGGTGCCGCGACTAAAAAAAGGTTGGGAAACACTGCTTTAGAGGCACTAGAGCATGAGGTAATGATCCGGCAGGCGGCGGGGGGTCGGAGGCAGTATGTTACCGTGGCCGATGCTCCAGTAAACCAGGGAATCGGGGGTCTGGTAGAGGATCCTGTACGGGGCCACACGGGCACTCGAATCCAGCACCACGTCAAGAGTACCAACCAGCAGACCTGTGAGAAAACAGACCACTGCATATCAGTCGCACAAAACTGACTGAACCAACAGTACAACAGTAGAAAACAAGTCCACACAAACAAAGATATCAGTTTCATTTCATGGAGATATTTATTTTAAAAAACTAGTTTGATTTATGAAATAGTTTCAGTTTTTCATTTGAGTTTTAGTATCAGTTTAACATTTGGGAATATTTCCAGAGTTGTTTGTAAAATAGCATGTTTCCTAATGACCACATCGTTAGACCACAATGTTAAGAAAGAGATGATTTAATATCATCCCTGATTTCAGCTTTAGCAACAAAAATGGTGGTAAAGTCGATTCATTTCAGTGAATCAGTTCAGTTTCAATGAAGTGATTCATTTTAGTTTTGCGTCTTTTCAGTCTCTTTTCGTAATCTATGGCTGTTTGGTCAAAATGATGGTTCCTTTTAGGGATGCACCGATATGAAAATGTTGGCCGATACCGATAACCGATTATTCTTTATTTTTGAAAGCCGATAACCGATATGTTGGCCGATAAATCTATATCCAAATTGTTATATACTTTTTGAGAGCCTGATTACAAAAAAGGTCTCATCATTAAAAGCCACATCCCAAACACTTCAACATAAGCAGCCTAGTTTGAACGGTGTACGTTTTAAAAATATTTTTACTCTCCCATTACCAAATTTAGTCATAAAAAAGCCTTACAAATAAATAAAATTATGCATAAATAATGCAAACAAGTCACTGGACATCATTACACATGTAAAGAATCAAAATGAATGCGCCACAGATCAATAAAACGGAATAGCCTCTGCACGGACAATAATTAAATGATTTTAATTACTAAACCATATTGTTGATGAAAATAATAAGAGAAAAATACAAGTGGTTGTTGTTATTAATAATGTATCAATGATTTTGAAAAAGTAACAAATTAATACCACTGTTTTAAATAGCAGCCGTTGAGCTGCGCGTGCTGAAGCTGAAGAGCTGAATGAACATGGTAAACTGAAGCGTTTTGCTGGCAGCTTATTTAACTCAAGGAAATGCATCCTGAGATTAATATTAATACAACATAAACATAATATTACAACTTATATATGTACAAAATTATGCAGTTATTGCGTGCTATAGTCAGAATGTGTGATCCTGTTGTGGATGCGCTCTTCCCATAACAACGCGCTGAAACACGGCAACTAAACCCAAAGAATTCCCAACGTTTTATTATAATAATGTTCTCATTAGAATGTTATATACACGACATTCCCAATCATAGTTATTAATGTTGTGCACTGCTGTTTGGGCTGCGTGTGCTGAGCTAAAGATGATCACTGGTAAACTGAAGCGCTCTTTTAACTTAACCAATCGCATTCTATATGAGATAAATCAGATATACATCAAATAAACACAATATTACAATGTACAATTGCACAAAAGGCTGCAAACGAACAGCGCGCATCTGAAGTGTCTCTGAAGGAAATAATGCATTATTTATCGGCTTTAAGATATCGGCCAAATTTTCTTATCAGGCCGATACCGATAACAGAAAAAATGAGCCGATATGGGCCGATACCGATATGGTGGCCGATATATCGTGCATCCCTAGTTCCTTTGATCGAATAATAATTCATTATCATCATTATAATCATCAATCTTTTAAGCCAATTCAGAGCAAACAATTAAAAACTATAATTTTTATATTATATTTTTAGGTACTTTTATTTATTTATTTAATGATACTAGTAGTAGTAGTAGTAACAACTTTATTTATCCGTCTTGTTTCAATATGCGGTTCTCACAAATGACAAATACAACATAAATTTCACAATAGAAACAATACAATTTAACATCAATTAATCAAGAAGTGCTAATTACTGAATGAGACCTGCTCATTACATAAAAATAAAAATAAAAGGAAAAAACTCTTTCTTTCCTATCTTTCATTTAAGCACTTCACTGCCTGTGTTATAAAAGATTTTTTCCCTCTATTTTTAAAAAACAGCGGTATCCTGAATCTTCTACCCGAAGGCAAGAGCTCAAACTCATTATACAGTGGGTGCCTATCATCAGATATAATTTTCATAGCTTTACCAAGACATCTAGTCTGATAAATTTGTTGTAAACCCATCACAGGGATACCAAGTATTCGTTTGATTTATGAAGCTCAAAAGTTTGGGTTAATCTAGATTTTTTTTTTTTTGAAGAATTTCATATTTTTATTCATCCAGGATGCTTTAAATTGATCAAAATGGCCAGTAAACACATTTATGGTGTTACACAAGATTCTATTTCAAATAAACGCTGTTCTTTTGGACTTTCTATTCATCAAAGAATCTTGAAAAAATGTTTCACAGTTTCCACAAAAAATTTAAATAAGCAGCACCACAACTGTTTTCAACATTTATAATAATAATAATAAATGTTTCCTGAGCAGCAAATCAGCATATTAGAGTGATTTCTGAAGGACAATGAAGACTGGAGTGGAACATTTAGCTTTGCATCACATTAATAAATTACAGTTTTTCCTGTATTTTTGATCAAATAAATGCAGCCTTGGTGAGGAGAAGAGACTTCTTCCAAAAACATTTAAAAAATCTCAAACGGCAGTGAGTGTGTATATATACATATTTTCAAAAAACAGAAGCAAACTGACATACAGCTTCAAAAGGTGTAGTTTAGCTCTAACCTAGGTGTTAGAAAAGGTCAGTAGCAATAAAACAACAACCAAGCCACCAAAAACACATCAGTCCTCAATGGCTGCTGCTTGTAAACCCCCTGGGCAAACGCTGTTAGTGGCTTTGAAGAATCTACCTGATTATATCAGTGCATCAGACACCTGCAAAACCTGCAGACCAGAGGAGGAGCTATTCATCTCACAACACCATCCAGTGTGGATCAGGCCGGTTCAGCCAGTTCGAATGTGCACAAGCAAAACTGAGATTTGAGACCATTTAGTTTATTTGGAATAACTGATCAATCATGCACAATAAGAACAGGAATGTGCATCCGTTTTTGACACCACAGATTTTGCCAAAGCTGAATGTGTGAATCAGGATCCTCCAAACAAATCTGGCTTCCTGTTTCTGCTGGAGCTCGTGTGTGCACTAACACCCCCCTCCTGAACATGTGACTTTCCGTTTCTGCTTTCATATGCTCGGATGAGCCACGGTTTCCTTGGTTGCGAAACAAGAGAGCAGAGATTTGAGAGTACTGTAAGGATCACGTGATCTATTCAGTGGCAGAGCCCTTCGTTGAGCGCTGTTTAAGTGCACACCAACAACATTCAGTTCATTCTTTAACACACCGTTTCCAGTTCCAGTATTTCAAGTTCCTTTGACAGACAGAGCCAAACAGCTGCATTCTTCTGTCAAATACTTGACATATTTCATGACATAGCATTCCATAGGCCTCTTTTTATATTGATGTATTTTCAGAAAAAAAAATTACAAATATTTTATTATTCATACATTTTAATTATTTTATTATTGATATATTTTAATATGATTGATAGACATTATTTTACAGACACATTCAATAATATTAACTGAGTTTCCTCTGCAATAAATATTAAATATTCTATTCTTGGATCATGAATATTAATTAAGCTGCATGACTGACTGGACAGTCCCGAAAGGTTTCCAAGCAACGCATGCCAGAATTAATATTCACACACTTTATGGCTCAAATTCACACTGTTACACAGTAGCAAAGTCGTTTAACACTTTCTATTTTCTATTAGGGTGCAATCACACTAGATTGCCATCAAGAAAAATCACCTCACACTCCACAACGAATACGAGCAACAGGATATGAAATCATACTCTAGGGTTTTTGTTTTTAACAAATAATGAATAAAAAATAAATAAAAAAGGTAATAATGAATGTAAAATGTTAAATCATACCATCTACAGCAAACAGCATTAACGTTTGATGTTATTGTTAACTAATGTTTTGTTAATTGAAATAAAGCCAAAAATATAAATATTCGATGAAAAACTTAGAAACTAACTAGCTACTAACTCAAATAAGTGGACATTAAAGTACTAAAAAATGTTAAACTAAAACTGAAATTACAATAAATTAAAGGCAACTATAAATAAAAACTACTAAAAATTACATTAAAAATTTAATTACTCCAATTAAAATAAAAACTGAGAATATAAAAAAACAATTCAAAATATTAATAAATACTATAATAGCATATAAATAATATTTAAATAACACTGGATGTTTGTATTCTTTGCGTTGAAGTCAATCTGCAATGTTTAGATCCTCTTTTGGTCAAACTGCTCAGTTTGCACTGCACATTGCCTACTATTTATAAAAATGGGAAACAATAAATAACAATAATTGTTTCAATAGTAGTATTCTACATTAATGTCACAAGACCTCTTTGTGAACATGTTTAATTCAGCAAGTGGCATCCAGTTGTTGTGTTTATAAAACATAAAAATTCTGCAATTTTAATCCATTGCTTTTCAACCATTTGCACATGGAAGGTCCAGTCGAGCGCACTGCATTATGGAAGACACTACTACATTTTGACCATGGTAGTAGGGCGTGCTAGACTACATAGCCTTTTACAGATATGCTTGTGTTTCCCTGATGGCATATACAGTATGTGAATCCTGGGAACACAATTCAATCAGAATTTTGCCGATTCTGAGCCGATCGTTTTATTGCCAGCAGCTCCGGCAATGATGTCACAGCTACGCGCACACTCACAGTCACGTGCAAACATGTAAACACTTAACAAAATTAAGTGACTTAGATTTTAGACAAAATATTGAATGTTTTTGCTCAATTTCGCTGACGAAAATAGTTCCGATCAAAGCCACTGTTGTGTGTCTCCAAGCAACACACAGTGGTGTTTCGTTACTGAATGAATCCACGTTTTTGAACAAATCGAGTGAGTCAGTTATTTAGTGGCCCATTCATAAGAACAGTCACTTGCCTCATTTCTGAATGAATCAGCCGTTTGAATGAATCGGTTGAATGAATGAATAAATGACTCACTCATCAAAACAGATATTTGCCGCCACCTACTGGTGGTTTAGTCATATTTAAAAGTATCATTGCATTTTTTCAACATTTATTTGTATGTTTAAAAAAATATGTAAAACATTAATCTTATAAAATTATTTATGCATTTGAAATTTTGCAGTGTAAATGCATTTATGGCACCTCAGCTTCATCAAACTGTTCGTGTAAATGCATCTAATGCCACTTCAGATGCAGCTTCTGTTTCCTTCGCAGTGGAAAGATACGAGTTTGTTAATACTAATTTCATTTGAATGGTAACAACTCTACAGTTTCTTATTATTCTAACTGAATTAATTAAAACAAAGTAAGAAATTGATGTGAAAGATGACACATTTAATAAGGTTAGGGGAAAAAAAAGACCTTATAAACATAAACATTATAAACATAGTAGGAAATGACATCTGTTTTGTTACATACAGCAACTCATTTTAAGTGAACTATTTCTTCCTCTTTCCAGTCACAGAGCACTTTATTTTGAGAGTTGTTTAAGTGAGAGAAAATCTGTAACTTAGTCCAGATTGGGGGAATTGTAATATTTAATCATTTCTTTTATTATGTAAATAATTTTTGCATTTAAATTTGCATAGATTTCTGTTTGTATATGCTGTCAATTATAGTTCTTAGAAAGAAAATCGGAATTGGCAAAAATCGGTATCGGCAGGTCACACTTCCAAAAAATCGGAATCGGCCAAAAAAATTGCAATCGTTGCATCTCTAGTTAGGATGCTTGGATAAGGAGTTGTGGGAAGAACATTTCATTGTTGTCTTTTCTCATTCTAAATATAGAACGTTCTGCTCTCAATTGAATTAATCTCCGCTCTGACAAAAACAGCCTTACCAGCACACGGACAAAATCAATATTCTCCTGAACAGCATCAACCTGATACAACTGCATTGAATAGCATAAAAACACAAAGAAGCTGTTGACTTCACCCGTATTGAGCCTCAGAAAAGACATTTAGGCTCCTTCTGGGTGCATGCAGACCACTGGGCCTGTGGATAATAGATGAAAATTAGAGATAAACCGATATTCTTTTTTCTTTTTTTTTTACCGATAATTTGCATGTTTATGTGCCTGATAACCGATATGCAGAACCTGCATTTATTGTTTTACTTTGTTTTATTTCCATCATGCACTCTTCCAAGCCTGTTTTATTTTTGAATTATGTAAAGTTATGTCTTTGGGACATGATTTGACAGATTTACTCGACTCGTAGCGCCAAGCTTAAACTACAGATCAAGCGTTTATGTAACACACCTCATTTGTGCATTAATGGCAGCTATGTTAAATAAAGTTTAGCAAATAAAGCAAAGCAAGCTACCTTACATTTGAACAGGTTTGTAATGGTGGTCTTGTGTGCAGTTCTCCATTTATCGGTGGATTCGATATTAGAAAACTGATATCTGTTTATGGAAACATGCATAAATATCAGGGAAAATATTGGTAAAACCGATTATCGGTCAATCTGTTGCAACTGTTCTGGACGTCCTAATGATAAAATTGGATTAAAGTATGTTTATGTTGGTTTAAAAATGCACTACCTACAGTTTGATTGCTTAAAGGTTGCTCTGTCTTAGCTCACTGCAATTTTTTAAAGCATTTATCATTTAAGCATCAGCTTTGTATCAAATGTTTCTTATAAAATGCCTCAAAAACAGACACAAATGAGTCGGCTGTAGAGTACAGATCTATAGAAATAATACAGAGATCATAGCTCAATAACATTCCTGGAATAATCTGATGAAAAATGCTTGAGACCAATGGCAAATCTGAGCACAGTTTGAGACAATGTTGAAACACATGAGGGATTCCTTGAGTCTTTTTCTCAGGAGAAAATTTACCCATATTTAGCCACAGAAAAGACATTTGGGCTCCTTCTGGATGCATGTACAACAACAGGCCTTCAGATAATGGACAAAAACACAACTGTTCTGGACGTCTTAATTAACAAATTGGAATAAAGCTTGTTTATGTTGGTTTATAATTGCACTACCTACAATGTGATTGTTCAAAAGTTGCTCTTTCATAGCTCACTACTATTTTTTAAAGCATTTATCATTTAGGCATCAACTTTGTCTCAAATGTTTCTCATAAAATGCCTTAAAAATAGACTCTAATGAGTTGGCTGTTGAGCGTAGAGCTATAAAAATAACACAGATTATAGCTCAATAACTTTCTTGTAAGAATCTGATGAGATCCTATGGAGACCATTGGGAAACGTAAGCACAGTTTGAGACAATGTTGAGATCTCTAGAGGAGAAAATTCTGGAAAGATTCAGGTGATACCAAAACAAAAGCAAAAGTCTCCGTTCAAAAGCATTTGTTCTCAATGAGAAACATGAGAGACTTTAAGGAGATCTTAGTGAGATCTCATGTGTGATTTTTTTGTTCTCATAGGTAAATAAATGGAAAAATTGGATGAGCCTACAGTAAACACTATTTACACATGTAAAGAATAAAAAAAAATAGGAAAATGTTTCAAAAAACATATAGGCTAATCGTTACGCACAACTACATCTTCTTTGTCTATTCCACTTTTCTTCTGTTAAAAATTCATGTCTGAATAAAAATTTCACAAGATATTTGGTCAGTTTGACGTTTGTAAACACATACACAAAAACGCCGGCTACCCAAGACCCTGTGGGTCAGTCTGCTGGGCCGTGCCAGGCTCACCGACTCTCACTGGCACACAGCTCGCACATTTATGTAACAATGACATCATCTTCCCTTGCTAGTGTACGCTTTGTGTCTGTCTTTTCTCACTGACAGACACAAAGAGGTAGACGCACAAATACCGGCGACGTTTTGGCTCTAACAACGTCGATCTCTGCTATTCACTCCGAGTTTTATCCATAAACACATTATTTTTCAAGAACTCCCTTCAAGGCTCCAGCACGATATCTGTCAATCAGCCATAAAGAGGCGAACGCCACACATACAGCACCTGCCCAGCTATGAATACAGGTCAGCTCACCAGGTGAGGTCAGTAAAGCATATTTCACAACACCTAACCAGCTCGGCTTCCTGTCCTGAGGCATTGAGAATAAACTGAACCTTACTGAGCCTGTTTGGTCTTTAATATCATGCTAGGACTTTTATATTGGGTTATTGGATGCATATATCAGCCAGACCAGCCCATATTTGGCCATTTTGATGTTGCCAAAGCAATAGAAGCCATATTTAGGGTTTGTAACCAAGTCTAAGAACATGAAAATGAATGTTAATTTCAGCAATTTTCCCAGTCATCAGTCAACCGAAACTCTCTCGATATTAGTATCAGCCATTGAAAAAACTCCATCGGTCAACCACATTAAAAACATCGCACAGAAACAATAATGAGCCATTTCTACGGCGCTTGAATGCATCTATACATCTCTTGCATGGCCTGTTCACAGCAGTGATAGAAATAATATGATTATGAGGCTGTATAAATCCATGTAAGTCTATATTATGCACAATCATACATACACACAATAATCAAATATACACTTGATTCGGATTGATCAGTCATAGTATTGTCCAGGACAACTGAATGGAAACCAACTTATATTTATTGTCCATACAAAATCTAATTTAAACTTTTTATTTATTTTTTTTAGAATTTTGAAAAAGGAACTTCTTTGTACAAATGCTCAAATAATGCTGGATAACATGAATCAGCAGGTTTGCACAAATTGTAGACATTATAAACATGAAATATTAAAATTCCTGCTATTTTCAAATTATGCTGATAACATGATTGCCGATAAATACCATGTCATCGATTGTGAAAATGCTCAAATATTTTTACAAATAAATTAATAAACTGAACAATATAATATATACGACCAAATCCCATTACCGTAAAAAAAATGATAGTAATAATAAATCGAAGATTTAAATAAAACAATTTATTAAGAGTACGTTTTCTACTATTCAATGTGTTACTTTTCGTTTCTTTGTAATTATTTGTGGAATTGACTAGCAATATCTGAGTGAAGACTGTTTCGAAGTAAATCCTATTTTCTTTAGTGACCTGTCCACACAGGTAAGAGCGCACTCGCGCGCACAGGTGCGTCTCCGTGTACGCGGCGTGACCAACAACAGCGCGCGTCCACCTGAGTGTGCAGGCATGACTGAACACACACACACACACACACACACAGGTGTGTTAATAAGCTGTCATCATAAACAACATGCGGTTGATTGAGTAATCACGGCTTTACCCGCGAGCCCTCCTCCGCCGTCTCCGTGGCCCTTTCTCTTCTGCAGGATGAAGTAGGGATTCGCTCTCTCGGTCATCCACAGCGCGCTGGCCAGCAACACCTCCTCAGGGTTCACCCACATCTTCTGCTCGGGTTCCTCACGAGGACATCAAACAAACCTCAGGTGCGTGGTCCAGTGTGGAGTCGCCGTCCTGAAGCTTATCCAAGCGTCTCAGCGATAATATAGGGCAGCGACGGCGGCGGTATAATGCAAACGTATCAGCTGTCAGTAGAATATAACACTTACTGTACCGTGCATATGGATCAATATTAAAATATACAGTCCGCCTGGAGCTCCTTGAGACGCGCGCGCACCTCACACTACACAAATAACAGCATTAACACCTTTCTTAAAGGACGACAGCGGCTCCAGCGCCTGCCTGACTGACGGAGAGCAGGACTGATGTATTCCGGGAGCTAATAATGAACGGTGAGGATAGTTTCAGCGTTTAAACGAGCACGCAAAATAAACAATGCCTGACAGCTCTGCCGCGCTTCAACGATGCTTCACTCACTAGCGCCACTGCAGCGCGCGTCACGGGCAGGCCATTGTGCCGTCACGGCGGTGGGCGGGGAAGCACGCTGATCATAAACAAAAAAATGATTGACTAAAATAAAATGAAAAAAATATTTTAGGTGGCTTAGGATTACAAACTGGGTTCAGCTAAGTTGTCACGATCAATACTGTTTAATAAATAAATCAATAATAATGAACACGCACACATGTACAATTTATGTATGTATGCATTGAAAAATGATTAATTCTTAAAATAAAAAATAATTAAATAATGATATTGTTCATATATATAAAATGTGTTTATATACATAGAATACTTTATTATAATATATATTATCTACAAGTTATATGGTTATATAATTTATAATCATAAGAAAAGTATTATGTATGAATGTATGTTTGTGTGTGTGTATATATATATATATATATATATACACACACACACATATATACATACATATATTTCTATATATATATATATATAGAAATTATGTATGTACGCATTGAAAATGTATTAAAATATATTAAATATATATAAATATTTATATTTATTTAATTATAATACCTATAAGATGTACAAGATTATATATGGTTATATAATTTATAATCATAAGAAACACACACACACACACATGTTTTTTAAATATATACTAGAAATATAGTATAATTTTTCTATACTTAAAATACAAAGTATATATATAATGTACATATTTTTTTCAATTGTAATATATATAGGATTATATATAATTATATAATCTATAACAAGAAAGTAGCCTTTTATATCATGTTTGGCTAATTGGCATCTTTTCAAATAAATAATCATATCATGCTCGCCATCTGATTTTAAGTTTTACAACAAAAGGACACAATTTCTATTTTTGTAATTGACTTTTCATCAGGTTCATCGGGTTGAGGTGAAGCTTCATAAATAGGTCAAGTAAATAAAGCAGTTTGCACGAGGTGTTTCCCCATCGCTCGTCTGTGAAGGATCAGATGCAGTGTGGCTAACCGCTGTATCTGTAGGTTTAACACCCCTGCTCGGCATCACAGGTGAGACAGGCTGAAGTTCAAAAGGATGAAGCAAAACAACCGCATAAACACCCACAGCGACAGCTTCACAGCAGGAAAACAGAGGTGCGAGCGGCCAGCATTACTGCACTGCTGCTCTGGTGGTTTGTCAGCCGCTGCTGGGTGAGAGGCTGCAGGAGATCGAGCTCTTTCCTAAACCAGACCACAGCCAGAGAACAAACAAGCTTGTGTCGGCAGCACTGAGGAAACTCAACTGGAAAGTGCAGTGAACTTGGATATATATTATCTACAAGTTATATGGTTATATAATTTATAATCATAAGGAAAGTATTATGTATGAATGTATGTTTGTGTGTGTGTATATATATATATATATACACACACACACATATATACATACATATATTTCTATATATATATATATATAGAAATTATGTATGTACGCATTGAAAATGTATTAAAATATATTAAATATATATAAATATTTATATTTATTTAATTATAATACCTATAAGATGTACAAGATTATATATGGTTATATAATTTATAATCATAAGAAACACACACACACGCATGTTTTTTAAATATATACTAGAAATATAGTATAATTTTTCTATACTTAAAATACAAAGTATATATATAATGTACATATTTTTTTCAATTGTAATATATATAGGATTATATATAATTATATAATCTATAACAAGAAAGTAGCCTTTTATATCATGTTTGGCTAATTGGCATCTTTTCAAATAAATAATCATATCATGCTCGCCATCTGATTTTAAGTTTTACAACAAAAGGACACAATTTCTATTTTTGTAATTGACTTTTCATCAGGTTCATCGGGTTGAGGTGAAGCTTCATAAATAGGTCAAGTAAATAAAGCAGTTTGCACGAGGTGTTTCCCCATCGCTCGTCTGTGAAGGATCAGATGCAGTGTGGCTAACCGCTGTATCTGTAGGTTTAACACCCCTGCTCGGCATCACAGGTGAGACAGGCTGAAGTTCAAAAGGATGAAGCAAAACAACCGCATAAACACCCACAGCGACAGCTTCACAGCAGGAAAACAGAGGTGCGAGCGGCCAGCATTACTGCACTGCTGCTCTGGTGGTTTGTCAGCCGCTGCTGGGTGAGAGGCTGCAGGAGATCGAGCTCTTTCCTAAACCAGACCACAGCCAGAGAACAAACAAGCTTGTGTCGGCAGCACTGAGGAAACTCAACTGGAAAGTGCAGTGAACTTGGAATAAGTGATCATGTGCAGTCAGACACAGTCACACGGCGCTGTGTTGTCATGCTTAGATCACAGCTTAAAGATAAGAAAAGGAGTCTGTTACAACTTAGCCAATCAGAATTTAGTATTCCAGAGAGCCGTGTAATAAATGATACAGAGCAAAAGCAGGATGTCATGTGTGCTCACGTCAACATGGACAGTTTTATAATTCCAACAAATCATACAAATGTTTCTTACAAAATACCCTTCAATGGCGAAGTCTGTGGAGATTCTGGCAGCTCTCAATGACTCATTTGTGTTGCATTTCTCACTTCATTAAGAAAATGTGGGACTTTTCTGTGTTACATGTGGAACTAACTCACTTTTCAGAGACAAACAGCTCAAAAAATCCTAAATGACGCATTGCAAGCATTACATCAAAATAACGATAAGTCAGAAACAGAACAAGAAAGGTTTTATTTGGATGTCATGCTGACTTCAACCTACACAACAAATTAACCTAGGCCTATGTATCATACATCAATCTCGAAGGCCTGTAATGTTAGAATAACTTTTAGCAATATTTACTGAATTGAAGCAACTTTGGTTTACTTAATTATCCATACAGAAATAGCTATTTTAGAAAAATCATATTAAAATGTGAGTATGAAATATCTTTGAGGAACATTTATTTGTTATCATCATTGTATTGCATCAGATTATATATATTTGCCCCCACATGAAAAACTACAGATCTTTTGATCATAAAACTAAACATGTAAGTCACCTTACAAAAGACATTATTGGGAGATATAGAGTGAAAACTGATATTTACATGTATTTGATGTAAGTAGTCTGCTTTACTGTTATAAAGATCTCACTGATTTACTTTTTCAGACTGCATTACAGGGTTATATTAGGCCACTTATTCCCCAGCCGGCATATTAATACTGTATATGGTTCAATATCACCATAGAGTGCCTTTCAACCCTCACAATACTCAAAAATGTTGGTTTTAATTTCCCATTTGCTTTATGTCATATAAATAGTAGACACTCAAGTACTATAGAAACATATTCGCTTTTTATATTCATATTAGCTAATTATTATTTAAAATATTATTGTAAAATATCAAGATGACAGGGTGGACCAGCACATGACGGGGTGGACACATAATGCAGAACACAAATATGACAATGAAACATTTATTCAACTTGGAAAAAAATAATACAATTTTATTTTCATTTGAGTTTTTAGCAATATTAACTACTCGAGTCTAAGTGGCTGACAGGGTGGACATTTTGAGCTTCAATTAGCATATTAGCTTACAACAAACTGTGACTAGCTAAATATTTAGTCTGGTTGTTGAAGAGAACTTGGTATATTTAAACTTACATATTTTGAAAATACTGTATTCTAATCACTTCTGGCATATTTTATGCCGACAGGGTGGACATGTTAAGCTTTGGCAGAGCAAGTAAGCAAACTCCGACGAAGAAAATTTGTCAATTGAAAAGTCACTAACTTACTCACTTCAGCCTTGAAATTCCAGCCTCTGAGGAAACAAAAGAAACCTGTAGTATTGGGTTGTCCACCCTGTAGTACAGGGTTGTCCACCCTGTAGTATTGGGGAATCCGCCCCTTTAAGAAAAGGCCATCCCCTTTAGTGACATAATGTCACTAAAGGGGATGGCCTTTTCTTAAAGGGGCGGATTCCCCAATACTACAGGGTGGACAACCATTCAATGGACATGGACAAACTCTTCTTTTTTATTAAATAAAAATATTGTTTTTATTACTAAATGATCAATACACTCAAATTGAGTCATCTCTTATTTAACAAAATATTAATAGGAGAACAACATTTTTACATGTTATGATTTTACAATATTCTACTATCATTCAAATTGAATGAGCAGTGCAAGGGACATAGCAAAATTACATGCATCCTTTTACACAAAGCTAAAAAAAAATCTAGAAAATGTATCTAAAAAGCTAAGTAATGTTTTTGTTATGAATATAAAAACTTAGCCTAATAATATAACACACCCTTTCGGACTCGGAGTCATAACACAAGTTATCATGGCAAATGAGTTATTTATGTACAGGGTGCCAAAAGGCACCCTACAGTGATATTGACCTACATGTTATTCTGTGTCATTATGAAATGCTTCTGCATGTACTCAAGGTTAAGCGGTGTGAAAACCTCCTTTACATCAGGTTAGGGGGTGTTTTGAGGGGTTTCTTTATGGCTAATGACTTTCCCCCCGCTAATGTCTGCTCACCACAACAACTCAGAAACGATGAAATCTGTACTTTTTCTATTTTTTGCTCGTATGACTCATCTATAAGAATATATGACTCATAAATATCCTCAATCTGACTGTTAAACCAGAGTGCTCCTGTTTTTGCACCTAGTTAACATTAAAGGACACACGTCTAACACAACAATAACTGTGTTGTCTCGGTGGATGTGTCACTTCTGGAGAAGCTCATGCAGATGCAGAAGTTTGACAGCACACACTTCACATTATCAACAGAAACCAGCTGTTCTGCCACTGGAAAACCCTGAGAAAAATCACACATATGTACATGCGATCGATGTAAACCTTGTTCAGGCAAGGGACCCTTTAATTGGTGAATGGAGCAGGTGCCTTTTATATTTTACTTATTGTATTATAGATAGGTGTTAGAACATGGCCATTCCCCCAAAAGGCTTAATTATCATAGAAAAGAACAAAGTCAGCAGTTTCAGTGTTTCTACACCATTTGAGACGATCACATCCTGAGCAAATGCTCGTGTAGAATGGAAACGGGTGTGTGAAACTGAGAGCCATCACAGACAATAAGGTGTCTGGACTTCATTAACATACAGACACAACAGGAAAAACTGCTTTTATTGGGGGCAGAAAACTGAAACAGGATGAAAGGCTTGAGATTAAGATGCTTGGGGTTTATTCAGCTGCTTTGTTACTGCTATGCTGCAATAAACTATCAAAGCCTTCATCCTTTTTGTCTTACAGTATAATATATTTTAACATGGGAGGGACATGTACATATCTGTGTTATTTTAGTATTATTTATAATCTGTTTTTGTATGTGGGTCAAAGACGTTAAGATGTCCGCATCAAAAGAAATGTACAAAAGTGATTTTATGTCCATAGAAAGCATATTAAATGTAAGTACAGTGTCTACTTTTAAGGTTTCAAATAAGTTTTTGGAGAATAAAATGTCAAAATTTGGTTGAAATAATGTTACATTGTCATTCAGTGTAACACATTATTTATGTAAAAATGACGTGTACATATTAAAATATATAAAAGAATAAGGGAGCATATCAAATTTGATTGCGTTTTAAATGAGTAAAAAAATTCTTACTGACAAATGGGCAAAACCTAGGATAGTGGCACATTTTAAAAATGTAAAATTACAACTAATTAGTATTTGGGGTGAAAGTAATTAGTTCTTTAATATGTCATAAATTGATTTTTGTTGTAAATATGCCTGAAAAGATTGTTACACTGAATGACATTTTAGTGGGTCTCTTCTGTAAATCAGGGAAAAATGTATGATATTTATTTTTTGCTCAGAAAAACTAAATATGTAATTAAATTAAACAGACAATTTTTAAAAATAATTTGGGGGGAAAACCACAACAATTTAAAGCAGTATTACGCTTATTGTTTTTATGCTTAAACCCTTTTCGTCTCTGACCCATGTATAGCTTTTATTTATATTTTTGAATTTTATATTTTCCGTTTTAATTTTAGTTTATGTAGTTTTAAATACTATTTTATTATGTATTAATATTATTTAATTAGCTTTTATTTATATATTTAAATTTTTAAATTTCGTTTTCATTTTAATTTGAGTTTTTGTAGTTTTATTTGAGTATGTATTGATATTTTTAATAACCGTTTAATTACTTATATAATAAAACATTTTATTTACAGTTTTAATTTTATTCTTTATATAGTTTAAGTTTTTACATGCTTTGACATTTTAAAAAAATGTCTTTCTTTCTCTCTCTTTCTTTCTTTTGAATTTCAGCTTTAGCTAGAGTAACTTTAACACTTCGGTTATATGCCATGGCATCTATTCACAAACTATTTTATCTGTTTGTTTTAGTTAACAACACCATATGTGCCTCCACTAGAGGGCAGTATGTCTTTGGGTAATAATCGAACTAATATTCTGAACAGTAGCCAAAACAGCAAAGACCAGAGCAGACGTTCATTCTAAGGAGTCGGTTCATCCTAAAAACCTCTTCTTGTCATATGCAGAGTTGGAAAGTCCGATTCTTTCTAGTGAATCGATTCTCTCTAAATGGTTCGCTCTCTTGAAAACGTTGGAAGGTCCGGTTAATGTAAATTCATTAATGGTTCACGTATTCAAGCCAGTCTTGCCAACTTAGCAATTTTGTTGCTAAATTTAGCAACTTTTCAGACTACCCTAGCAACTTTTTCTTCCAAAAGCACCTAGCAACAAATTTAGCAATTTTAAAAAATTGATTTGGCAACCTTTAGCGACTTTTGATAAGCCCCTATATCTACACAAGTTGCTGAAAAGGTTCTTCACAGCGATGCCATAGAACAACCATTTTTGGTTCCACAAAGAACCATTCAGTCAGTCAGTCCATCTCTTTCTTACCTTTTTATCCACCTTTTTCTTGTCGTAAAAATGGGCGCGGCGGCCATTTGTAAATTCAATGGGTCTGGCTTCCGGTCTCATCTGCGTCCACTCTGTGGACAGTTTCAAAGTAACTTCTCTAACACTCTTTTATATATTTATTAGATTTTAAGTGACGTAATGTGTTATTAAAAGACATATTTTGCTGAAAGAGAAAGTGTGTTGCCATACAAAGGGTCATGTTAGGACAAAGGACTCTATTTTGTTAGCTGCATCGGCCAAGAGACATTATTGATGTTGGATGGGTGGATGTGACAAAATCAGGGTTCCCACACTTCTTGAAAGTACTTGAATATCAGACGCATGGATTCAAGGCCTGGAAAGTACTTGAAAACAAATATAAGTCCTTGAAAGTGCTTGAATTAAATTTGAAATACATTTTGTTTAGTAGAATGGTGCCATTTCAAAAATGGTCCTATATGCGCTGTCAAAGACAAAACGAAACTGCGCTAACGATTGGGGGTTGAGATAGGAGCTTCAAATGTTTCTAACTTATTTACAATGTGTTTTTGCTGCGTTGCCCTGTTGAAAAAAACAGCATATGCTGGTTAGGTATGTTTTGATGCTGGTTTAAGCTGGTCCTTTGCTGGTTTAAGCTGGTCCTTTGCTGGTTTAAGCTGCTCCTTTTGCTGGTTTATGCTGGTCCTTTTGCTGGTTTATGCTGGTCCTTTTGCTGGTTTATGCTGGTCCTTTTGCTGGTTTATGCTGGTCCTTTTGCTGGTTTATGCTGGTCCTTTTGCTGGTTTATGCTGGTCCTTTTGCTGGTTTATGCTGGTCCTTTTGCTGGTTTATGCTGGTCCTTTTGCTGGTTTATGCTGGTCCTTTTGCTGGTTTATGCTGGTCCTTTGCTGGTTTAGGCTGGTCCTTTGCTGGTTTATGCTGGTCCTTTGCTCGTTTAGGCTGGTCCTTTGCTGGTTTAGGCTGGTCTTTTGCTGGTTTATGCTGGTCCTTTGCTCGTTTAGGCTGGTCCTTTGCTGGTTTAGGCTGGTCTTTTGCTGGTTTATGCTGGTCCTTTGCTCGTTTAGGCTGGTCCTTTGCTGGTTTAGGCTGGTCTTTTGCTGGTTTATGCTGGTCCTTTGCTCGTTTAGGCTGGTCCTTTGCTGGTTTATGCTGGTCAAACCAGCAAAGGACCAGCTTAAACCAGCATCCCAGCGTCAAAACATACCTAACCAGCATATGTTGGTTTTTTCAACAGGGTGAGTAATGTATCACAGACAAGTCTGTTGATTCCTTGAACACAATGTTAATCAGAATCCACTCAGTGCTCAAACACCGGAGTTTTGTTCAGTGCTGAGTTCTGCAATCTCACGAATCCTCTCATTATTGCAAACAAAGTGTTGACAGGGTGTAAATAAGAGATTCATTGTGCAGTGTAGGGAGCTTCGTCGATTATAATGGAACTTTGTGAGATTGCGATGAGTGAGTGACAGCTTTTAATGATTATTAAGGGAGTTTGCAAATGTGATATTGATTTAATACAACAGTTCATTAAACAAGAAATTAATATTAAGTGACTTGCATTGTCTGACTACAACACTATTGCCTGATTTTGCTCCATTTCATCAACGAAAATAGTTTCAAACAAAGTCACAGCTGAGCCGCTGAGCATTTCCAAGCAAACACAGTGGTGTTTATGAATGAACGTGCGTTTTTAAACAAATCTCAATCAATTATCCATTCATAAAGCCAGTCACTTGCTTCATTCCTGAATGAATTAGTCGTTCAAACGAATCAATTGAATGAATGATTCAGTGATAAACGCAATGATTTGCTGCCACCTACTGGCAGTTTTACTTTCATTTTTAAAGGATCTTTTTTGTTATTTAATTAGTTTAATATTTCTTTATTCAAAATGTTATATTTAAAATATTAACCTCAACATGAATTTATGAATTTAATTCCACTCATGCCACGTCTGAGCTTTATTAAACATCTGAAAATACACCTACAAGCCACTTTTGTGTTCTTCTGTGCCACCTCTATGGTACAAATGTTTTTTTTTAATACTGATTTTATTTGATTGGTAAATACTTTTTAAAAATAGATTTTATTCTGTTGTTTTAATGAGAAATTTTAAAAAGCTTATAAATATATATATTTTTTAATTTGACATAAAAGATGACATCCTTTTAATAAAGTTAGAAAAATGCCATTACAAAGGTGTAAAAACTAAATTCCCTGTAAATCACTTTAAGGAGTCAAATATCATCTCGTAAAATCGGAAGGCTAATATTTGATCAGAATTTTTGATTATTGATTAGAAGGTGCTGCTGAAATTTTTGACTGTGCTCCTACATTTTTTTAATTTTAAAAGAAAAGTACACGTAGAGCCCTGATTAACCACTTTTTATTAATTTTAAAACTTGAGAAATTCTCTCAAATTTAAATCTTTTACAAGAATTACAGTAAAAACCAGTTTGATGCAAGAATATATATTTTTATTAATATTTGAAAAATTGCATTTGAATATTACCAGTGTGAACTCCATTGAATTCAATGGATTTAATTAAATTCCTTTGAACACCTCTGCTCAAAGTGGTCTAAATTTATGAAACCTACACATTCAAAACCTCATTACTCTGAAATGTTTAATGTAAATGTTAAGTGTAAGTGAAATGTTAAGTACTGTAATAGGTCTTTCATGATGCTACATTTGCTGGAGTGTGAATTTGATAGGTGCTTGAAATTAAATAAATAGTGCTTTCAAAAGTCCTTGAATCTGGTGTTCATGAAAGAGTGGGAACCCTGCAAAATATCTTCCTTTGTGTTCCACTAAGGAAAGAAACTCATGTTTGAAACCACTCGAGGGAGACTGAATGACGACTCAATTTTCATATTTAGGTTGACTGTCCTTTAAATGCCAGTATATCAGGGTAATAAAATCACTTGGGAACTTAGTAAAAATCAGAATGCATGACGGGAGTTACTGAGGAGAAGACAAAACCATGTCAAAACTACACCATGAGTCTTCCAGTCAACATAAATGAAGAGGATTGCAGCCAGTAAGACAACATTGGATTTCCTGATAGCAGAGAACCGGCAGGGACACGTTGAGACAAGTTGACATCCAACACAAAATGACACAAAGTACATGATCCAAAATTGGCAGGACATCTAGATTTTTTGCTGCCAACTGGCGTTGAATTAAATAGGGGAAATCTGGTTTGCGCAATGCAGGGAACATCCGTAACTATCAAATAACCAAGCAAGAGCGCATGCAGGGTGGCTGTAGGTCTATAATAAGGAACCGGTCGGAAATCCAGGCCACGCTTTTGGGTTAGAATGGCCTGTGCAAAGCCCAGATCCAACACACGGAAAGGCTATCGTAGATTAACCTATAAAGCAGAGGTTGTGTTTTAAGATCAGAAAAAACTCCCAACATGAAACAGCCAAAGACATCATACATGAGTTTGATACCGATGCCTTTTGAGATTAGGAAATGCTCTGGTATCCACCCAAACAGTCACGCCACGGCTAAAAACTATATCGTATCCGTTTCCTTGAAGGAGGGTGAGGCACATCCTTAATGACATTAAAGTTGATGTCTCAAAAGCTAAAGTAAATAAAACACTAAATAGATTTTCTGAAGAAAACACGAGGGGCTCTTATGTATTCGAAACTTTCTGCCAACAACGGTTTCTGAGGTATTCAGACTTTTAGTGTGGTTAAACATTTTTGTATGTTTTTTTTTAAATGTTGTGGGTTACTTATACTAATTAACAATAATTTAACAACAACAACAATAATAATAATGATATACAATTCTCCAAAAAGCACACTATGACAAATAGTAAACAGTAACCATTGCAAATAGCGAACAAATCAAAACAATAATATATATATAAAAAATAATTATTTTACAGAATATGAGAACCTATATAAAACGGCACTATGAATTAATATTAAATATTACATATTTAAATATATATTTTATATTAAAAAAATTAAAAATGATATTTGTAAAAATTATATACTTAAATATTTTTCTTAACAGATGACGTGTTTAAACAATTATTTTTTAATACATTTTCACACATTTTGTATTACAACTTCAGATGTTATTTTATGTTTGTGCTTTTGGAGATGAATCTTTATCCCTAATTATGCCTAAGATTTCGCTTTTTAGGCTCATTCTGAGCAGAAAGTATGTGCATTCTGCAAACACTGCAAGTGTAAATGTTGAGGTGGATTTTTTAATCTATTTTATTCATTTGGAGATGAACATTAACTCACATGGATGAGTTCAGATATGTTTGTGCTTTACTGTCCAAAGTAAGACAGACAGCAGGCATCCCCAGGTCTCTTTTCTCATCTTCACCTTTCATCCGTGGTTATGATGGAAACATCTTCAAGCGGCGGTTGTTCTGTTGACACAGCTTTGTCCTTGTGTTTAATGGTTTCCCGCAGCAGATGTCAGCTGGCTGACACACATGAAGATGCATACGGCACGTTTAAGAGTTCAGTCTATCATCTTTATGTTAACTGTTGCTTGGAAACAGCAGCGTTTTCTGTGCTGACGAAAAGCATTAGAGGAAGACAAATGACAGTTATGCAAGCGTTCGGTCATTAAAGGGGAGCCCTCGAAATAAAACGACAAGATTAACTAGATTTCCACAGGTGTTTCTTCTCGGTGTTCAAAAAAGTTCTTTAAAGTAACTTCTTAAAAACAAAACGTAGAGTGCTGAACTCCGATCAGTCCTGTGGCAACGACAATATTGTATGTGCTTTTCCAGATAAGAACAACATCTGCTTAAGATTTTTTTAACACAATTACAAACTTCTTAGAATTTATCATTTGAATTTTCATAGTTTTCAAGAACTGCACATTTTTCAACGTTTTACAAACTTAGAATTTATCTGAACTATTTTCATAATGTTTTTCAAGAATTGCACATTTTTTCAACATTCTTGTCTTAGAATTTATCATTTGAATTCTTATGTACTTCTTAGAATTGTTAATTTTTTCAAGAATTGCAATTTTTTTTCAAGATTCTTATGAACTTAGAATTTATTATTAGAATTTTTGTAAATTGGTTCAAGAATTGCATGTTTTTTAAACATTCTTATGCACTTGGAACTTTTTTAAATTTTTTCAAGAATTGCACATTTTATCAACATTCTTGTCTTAGAATTTATCATTTGAATTTTTAGAATTCTTATGCACTACTAAGAATTTTCGTAAATTTTTTCAAGAATTGCACATTTTTTAAAGATTTTTTATGAACTTATTAGAATTTTTGTAAATTGTTTCAAGAATTGCACTTTTTAAACATTCTTATGAACTTAGAATTTATCATTAGTATGTTTGGATTTTTTCTCAAGAACTGCACATTTTTCAACATTTTACAAACTTAGAATTTATCTTAACTATTTTCATGTTTTTCAAGAATTGCACATTTTTCAACATTCTTGTCTTAGAATTTATCATTTGAATTCTTATGTACTTAGAATTGTTAATTTTTTCAAGAATTGCAATTTTTTCTCAAGATTCTTATGAACTTAGAATTTATTATTAGAATTTTTGTAAATTGGTTCAAGAATTGCATGTTTTAAACATTCTTATGAACTTCTTAGAATTTATCATTAGTATGTTTGGATTTTTTTTCTCAAGAATTGCACATTTTTCAACATTGTCTTAAGAATTCAAAAAATTCTAATGATAAATTCTATGTACTTAGAATTTTCGTAATTTTTTTCAAGAATTGCACATTTTTCAAGATTCTTATGAACTTCTTAGAATTTATTATTAGAATTTTTATAAATGGTTTCAAGAATTGCACTTTTTTCAACATTCCTACAAACTTAGAATTTATAAGAATTTTTAAAAACTTTTTTGTGTGAATCCAGCCCACTGCATATAGTTTGTGCATGTTTGTTACAATGATTAAATAAGTACCAAATCATAACTGCTTAACCGTCTAATCTTATAAAATTCCTCTAAACATCAGTTTCATACATGCTAGACTAACGGGACAATAAAATCTACAGATCTCAGGGAAATCTCATGTGCTTTTTGGCTGACAGATGCAAATAACACTGCACAAGCCTCCTTTATGTTAAATATTACTGAGTATGAATATGAGGATCACAGACGCCAGCGCTGTCCTCCACAACAAGACCATTCAGTACAAATGCACAGGTCACGCGACATCCACCTGTCCTAACATAACCAACATATGCAGACATATCCAACAGTGTGTGCAAATGAAACACTGAAGCTTTAGTGTACTGAACATTCATCAGACCGTCCCGCTGCAGCAGTGCATTCTGGGTATGAGCGCGCTTGACTGGGGAAGTGCAGACAAAGTCTCACGGAGAAATAAAATATTTAAACATTAAAACAAAATACCTAATTAAATGACTAATAATTAATAATAGCATCATCTTAATAAATAGTTTGAAAAATAATAAGAAATATTTGAAGTTGGCAGATACACAGACACACTGTAAGTCTGCGTTCAACATCGACACGCTACATATGATCACTATATCTCTATACTGGAAAGCTATTTAGTAAAACATAAATATTTAAAAGGGGTGTTGTTTATCTTAATACAGTATGTGTCTTTTTCTTTTTTAGAAAAATAAACCCTTTGATATCAAAATAACCAGTCAATAGTCTTTCGCTGTCCTATTGTGCGTGATAAAAAGCAAACGGTCATATCAAACAGGCCTGTTAGTCATATGCTAACCGTGAGCTGCTTAAATGCTATCTTTTACTACTGGCCTGTAAAAGATACATGTGCAATTTCTGCAGCAAACCAAACAGAACAGCAAAAACAGTGACAAAGCACAATCTTCGGATGGGTTTTTGTCGTCATCCATTGTTTGGACAAACTGGTGGCGTCTGCTGCTCAGTCTGAAATTCTGTTTGGTGTTGCAATAATTACGCACTTTACTTTTAGCTAGGAGTAAAGCAATCATGTCCGCGAATATAATGTAGAAATCCTTGATGCCACAGAAAACAAACCAAATTTGATAAACCTAAATTTACAAACGTTCTACCATTCTGTACATTTAAATCCAACCCAACAATTCCTCTTAGTGACAAGTGCTGTTATTTGTGGGAGTGAATCACATGTGTATGAATCACGAAGCTTGACTTCAGAATGGAACACTAGCTCACTGCATACTGAAAACTGTAAAAAGTATACACTTTATACTGACAAATGATTATAAACATAGCATATGTGAAAAAGATTACAATGCTACATTTCTGTCAAATGACAGAGAGTGGCATCCACGATATTATATAAACAAAAACCTTCATTTAACAATATTGATTAAATGTAGTGTAAAATATCTTAAACTTCATTTTTTCATCAACATTGACAATCCAAGTCCCTGGACTCAGTTGTTGTCCATTTTAGTATGGAGTCCAATCAAATAATTAATAAATAAATAAAAGTTTTTTTTTTTATTGTTTTTTAATAAAAATGCTTTTGATATTAAAATCATAATATCAGTCAAGCATAGCACTGTGGGATACCGTAATGCATGCAGTGTGCTCTATATTATATTTTCAAAAAAATCATACCATTCACCATTTTTTGCTTGCAATTAAGTCAGGAGGAGGATTCTGATTGGCTGTCAATATTACTTATGAAACCAAAAATATTTATTTATACAAAAATAGGAAAATATCCTTTTGAAAGTGATTCCAAGCATGATATTGTGCTATTCTCATAAAATAACCATTCATTATATTTTTACTTAATGTTATGCTTTTGGATTTTTATATTTTGATAATGAATTGCAATAGAAACTTAATTATACAATTAAAATGTATGTAAAAAATGCCTTATGTGCAATTTAAATATTTATATATGACTCGGTTTTCGACTGTTGAATATTAATGAAATGCATTTAAATCATTCAATTCAATTTTAATTCAATTTTATTCAATTAAATAAAAAAAAAACAAAATTGGGACCCCCTCGAAAATGAGATGGAAAATCTCAAGGGGCTATCCCTTTAATAAATTCAGTTCAATTGATTATTAAATAAACTTTCAGTGTTTCGAATAAATGTTTCTAAATGAAAAACTAAATTTGGTATCATGCTTTCTGTAAATAATTCATTTTGGTGCATCACTAATAGTTATTGTTTTGCGTGTGAATGGGCCTTTAGTTATTTTTGACATTCCACAATGTAATTAATTTCCAAGCTAAATGAAATATGACATGAAAATTTAGGTTGAATTTGAATGCAGTTGTCACTGTATTTAGCAGTGTGTATGTGGCCTAGCAGAACAGATGACAGCACTTAGTCAAGACAAAATGAGCGGAAAGTATCTGCGTTTGTGGCATTGTGATTCACAAACACTATCGTGACACACTGTCATTGGATACGGCTGCTGAAACACTCACCATGTCATGAGCTGGGTTCACTGTAGCGTGATTTGACATCACATTTGAGGAGATGCAAGAATAGCGTCCTGCACACGATAAGCACTGGTGATACTTCACAAGGAGCATCTGACACTGGACCATATGAACTGCTGGTTACAGCACACACAAACCGCTTTACACACTCAAAGCAAATGTAGAGCACATTCATTGATGCATTACGTATATTCATTTTGGAATATCCTGGTGTATACTGGCAGTGATCCCATAGGGAATTTGAAACAATCAAAATTTTCCAAAATAACAGCGGAAACATCCTTCGTAGGACAATGTGGCTTTTCCAGTCTGGTAGCACAAGCTTGGGACAGAAGACATTGAGTGCAATACAGCCAGAGGAAGAGGACAAGCAAGCTGTTTTTTTTGCGGCGATTGAGATCATGAGGTCAGAAAAGGAGGTTGCACACCTGTGCTGCTATTGCTCGTGTTCTTTTATCGTCCCGCTGCGGTCCTGCTCCGTTTATGGCACTTCAAGACTTCACATCGTCCTGTTCTGGATCGGACTGCAGTTCAACGTTGGACAGGACGAGCTCCACTGGCATGATGAGTGAGGCGTCTGAATCTGCGCTCATGGACGGCTGGTGCTCACCTGAAACAACAAATAACATTCAGGACGTATGTGAGAACCAATGCTGTTTTAGCACCAAACCTGGTGAGAGGTGATGTTTTTGAATCGGAATGAAAACGTTAACAAGATTCGTATGGAAGCTTGTTTCTGCCATTGAATAAGAAATCAAAATAACAATTACGCAATTGAAATGGTGCGATGTAAATGAGCAATTCTGAGAAAAAAGTCTGAAATTGTGAGATATAAACCCAGAATTGCAAGATATGAACTTGCAATTTTAAGAAAAAGTCAGAATAACGAGGTATAATCTCAGAATTGCGAGATATAAACTTGCAATTTTGAGAAAAAAGTCAGAATTGCGAAATATAAACCCAGAATTGTGATATGAAATATGAATTTGCTATTTTGAGAAAAAGTCAGAATTGCGAGATATAAACTCGCAATTAAAAAAAAGTCAGAATAACGAGATATAAACTCAGAATTACGAGAAAAAAAACACGTCATTTTGAGAAAAAGTCAAAATTGCAAGATTTAAACTGAGAATTGCGAGATATAAACTCGCAAGTTTGAGAAAAAAGTCAGAATTGCGAGATATGAACTCAGAATTACAAGATATTAACTTTCGAGTTAATATCTCGCACATCTGAGTTAAAATAGTGCAATTCTGACTTTTTTTCTCAAAATTGCGAGATTTAAACTCAGATGTGCTCATATGAACTCGCAAGTTTGAGAAAAAAGTCAGAATTGCAAGATCTAAACTCATAATTGCTAGATATGAACTCGCAAGTTTGAGAAAAAAGTCAAAATTGCAAAAACTAAACTCATAATTGCGAGATATGAACTCGCAAGTTTGACAAAAAGTCAGAATTGCGAAATATAAATTGTGCTATGAACTCGCAATTTTGAGAAAAAAGTCTGAATTGCGAAATATAAACCCAGAATTGTGATATGAAATATGAATTTGCTATTTTGAGAAAAAGTCAGAATTGCAAGATATAAACTCGCAATTAAAAAAAAAGTCAGAATAACAAGATATAAACTCAGAATTACGAGAAAAAAAACACGTAATTTTGAGAAAAAGTCAAAATTGCAAGATTTAAACTGAGAATTGCGAGATATAAACTCGCAAATTTGAGAAAAAAGTCTGAATTGCGAGATATAAACTTAGAATTGCGAGAAAAGAACACGTAATTTTGAGAAAAAGTCCAAATCGCAAGATTTAAACTCAGAATTGCAAGATATGAACTCGCAAGTTTGAGAAAAAAGTCAGAATTGCGAGATATAAACTCAGAATTACGATATGAACTCACAATTTCGCAAGATATGAACTCAGAATTACAAGATATTAACTTGGGAGTTCATATCTAGCACATCTGAGTTTAAATCTCGCAATTTTGAGAAGAAAAGTCAGAATTGCAAGATATAAACTCGTAATTTTGAGAAAAAAGTCAGTTACGTGACATAAATTCAGAATTGTGAGATATGAACGCATAATTGTGAGAAAGTGTTGCGAAAAGAATGAAGAGTAAAGAATTGTGAATTATTAACCCAGAATTGCATATGTACTTGCAATTTTGAGAGAAAAAAAAAAAAGTTAAAACTGCTAGATAAAAACTAATTTGAGAAAAAGTCAGAATTGCATGATTTAAATTCAGAATTGCAGGTCATAAAATTGTAATTTTGAAAAAAAAAGTCAGAATTAAAAGATATAAACTAAGAATTGCCTTTTTATTTTTGTGAAATAAAGTTGCAATTAATGTTTTTCAGAGATTTCAGAGCTTCGGTTGAGGAAAAAATGGCTTGGAACAGTGCACAAGATACATGGTGAGGTTTTATGGTGTTTTTTGTTCTGTCTGGAGTTTGACAGACTTATTTTCTGACTTTTTTCTCAAAATTGCGAGATTTAAACTCAGATGTGCTCATATGAACTCGCAATTCTGACTTTTTTCTCAAAATTGCGAGATTTAAACTCAGATGTGCTCATATGAACTCGCAAGTTTGAGAAAAAAAGTCAGAATGGCAAGACATAAACTCGTAATTTTGAGAAAAAAGTCAGAGTTACGTGACAAATTCAGAATTGTGAGATATGAATGCATAATTGTGAGATAAAGTGTTGCGAAAAGAATTAAGAGTAAAGAATTGCGAATTATTAACCCAGAATTGCATATGAACGTGCAATTTTGAGAAAAAAAAAAAAAAAAGTCAGAATTGCATGATTTAAATTCAGAATTGCAGGTAATAAAATTGCAATTTTGACAAAAAAAGTCAGAATTAAAAGATATAAACTCAGAACTGCCTTTTTATTTTTGTGAAATAAAGTTGCAATTAATGTTTTTCAGAGATTTCAGAGCTTCGGTTGAGGAAAAAATGGCTTGGAACAGTACACAAGATACATGGTGAGGTTTTATGGTGTTTTTTGTTCTGTCTGGAGTTTGACAGACTTATTTACAGTGAACGGCAGCAGACCGAGGTAACAAATCTAGTCTCAGAAGCTAACCAAAGGCCTGATATGGGCTACAGAAGCAGCACAGGATCAGAGAAGAGCTGCGATGGAGAACCAGGACAGGCTGTGCTTTTATTTGCTGCCGGTACCAAAAAATGACCTAAATATGTGAGAGCTGAAAGTAGATCACATGCAAGATCACTGGAACAGACTAAAATAATCAAATCCACATTCAAGAGATGTGTAGGTCAATGTGAGAGAGGGCAATTTCACACTGGAACTACAATTCCTTTTATATTTGTTCTTTCTAAGCATTTCTTTAAATAAAAAAAACAACACACAAAATATCTGTTGATATCTGTTGGCGTCTGTTGATCCCACACATACTTCCAGTTTCAGCATTTTCATCGATTATAAATGAAGTGCTCTATTTTCATCCAGTGTAGACATAATGTAAGCAATGCTTCATACTGATGCTGCACTATTGGGAAAAACATTTAAAGT
>NW_015505431.1:1177086-1191512 GCF_001515645.1 Sinocyclocheilus grahami
AATGCTTCATACTGATGCTGCACTATTGGGAAAAACATTTAAAGTTTGACTTTCACAGATTAAAACTGATTGGCTTTAGAGGAGGAGCTCATTTAGTTCAATAGTCTTAGGTTGAACTTCAATACACGACAGCATCACTAACTTCACTAATGATGAATTACTTACAGTTTCAAGCCTTCTAGTTCTCTGAGAATCAGAATTCGGCATTTCAAACTACTTTGCAGATGTCTTGTAATGTTTGTGTGAAATCTTACCGACATGGCAGTATCCTGACAACATCATTAGGTTTGTAGTCTTCAATACACACAGCGCAGTTATCAAAGCCCCACTCGGTTTCCTAGAAACAGCGGGTCGATAAATAATGCTGTGAGAAACCACACCTGGGCGACTGTATGTGTACACTTCCATGAGATCTCCATTAGAGCTAAAGCAGCAGACAGGAACATACAGCCATAAAACACAGCAGTCAGACTACAGATATGATATCACACATTTCGATCGTTTATCTTCAAAAGTGACACAATCCATTTTACACTGAGGTCAGAAATTAATACTTTTATCCAGCAAGGACACATTAAATCAAATGTGATGGTAAAGACATTTAGAATGTTACAAAATATTTCGATTTCAAATAAATGCTATTTGTAACTTTCTTTTCATTAAAGGATTCGAAAAAATGCATCACAGTTTACACAAAAATATGAAGCAGCATGCTTTTTCATTAGAACTATGGCATTATTCCTTTGAGTGAATTGCTTAAAACATTTCACAAAACTCAAATACCAAGACATCTGCCAAAAAACACACAACGAACCGAACCTTGTCACCCTTCCTGATGGTCCGCACTTGTAACTTGCTTATGGCCTTTTTTGCAGCATCGCCCAATCGCCTCTGCAAAAGACAAGAAGCATGCTGCACTGAAATGTCGGATTTCTGATTTTTCTTTGCTGTCTTAATGCATGCTGTGTAAAATACAAGCGTGACTGTACTGCACCTGGTTGTGGTCGCGTGTGTTTGCGTAGCGGAAGCGCTGGATGTAGTAGAAGACCAGCCAGGCCAGAGAGATGATCATCAGGACGATGAAGGAGATGGAGACGAACACCACGGAGGTGCGGCTGACGTATTTCTGCAGGTTGCGTGTGCCTATGGTGATGTGCATGGTCACGGTTATGTTCTTCTCCAGCAGGGCCATGATCTCACGACCTTTGGGCTCGGGGATCATGATCGCCACCACATCGCCGGTACCTAAACCGATGATGACGGGTTCAATTCTCAAATGATTGACGCAGATGTCATACTTCACCAGCAAACCGTCAGCGGTTCACTGTCATTCCGTGTCAAATCTAGCTAAGCTCTACTCTAGACTCTGCTCGAGTCGTTTGATCTCTAGAAAAGCCTTCGCTTGCATTTCCTGAACAGATCTGCAAAGCTGATGTAACTAAATACAGAGAACAAACACACAGGCTGGTCACGTACCTTCCTTAAACTGATACCATTAACAAGACATACTTCATTTGGCTGGATTCTGCTTCACTGAGTCACAGAAAATGAAGAAACAGAATAAATGAATAAAAGAAAACTCTTTTTTTTGTGTTATTAAGAGTATTTCCTAAAACTTCCGCTTCGCATCTGAGAAAGCCAGTCAATTCATCCTCAAAATCAGCACAAGCTGAACTGAGTTGTAATGCAGCCAGATGGTGCATTCGATTAAAGCATTAATAAACATTAACATCTTACGTCTGGGCTGAAGAATTCAAGCACATTCAGATGGGATGAACTCTGACATACTTACAGTGAGTTTCCCACAACAGCACCATTTCAGATCTCTGATTCCCACAGCAACAACAACACTGTAAAAGCCCAGGCCAATTTCTGGTTCCTCCTCGGGCACATTTCCATTACTCAATGTCAACAAAGAAACCAAAAATAAAACTATGAACAATGCACTTGACCAGTGCCGAGTACCACCAGCCCTCTCCATTTACAAACAAGGAACTGGCTGAGCTCAGGATCTGAGAGATGAATTACTGCGCTGCCTAGTTCAGGATACAGTGATTAATGTTAATGTTAACACTCTTTTGGAGCTTCATCAATAACAACATGACAGCAGCAGGTCAGCAGATCAAAACTATGCATGAATGTAGTCAGTTTCAGACTCTGACCCACTTCAACCCTTAAATGATAAACATATGAACATTTTAGAGGCTAAATAGGGAGGTTAAAGACAGTTCACCCAAAAATGAAAATTCTGTCATAATTTACTCACCCTCCAGTTGTTCCAATCTGTATGAGTTTCTCTCTTCCGTTGAGCACAGAAGAAGTTGATGGTACCCATTGACTTCCACAGTATTTCTTTCCCTACTATGAAAGTCAATGGGAACCAACAACTCAAAATTCTTCAAAACAGTATAATTTACAGTGAATAACCGTAAATTGACATTCCCAGAATTCCCTGAGTTACATTTCAAATTTGATATTTTTTTTGTTGAAATAACTGTGTTTCTTAGTTTTTTCTTATCAGTTTTGTATATTAGGGTTGTGTGTAACACCTAATGTTGTTAAATGAATGTTTATTGCATTATTTCAGTTTCATGTGCGTTACCATGATGGTGTTTAGTGTTTGTGTGAATGACACTGTGCACCTTCTATATATATGTTATTATTTAAAAGCTGCTTGTGATGGGCTTTAGTTCATCGTGTACTATTGAAGTACTGAGTGTATTACAAAAGTACAAAACAGATTTCAGTACTTCAATAGGTTGATATATTAACATTATATCAGCTAATGAAATTACGGTATTTAACTGTAAATGTAAGTTAAAACCTCAAATGTTGCTACAGTATTTTTTACTGTAAAAATTTTTTTTTTTTTTTTTTTTTTTTACAGTGTAGCAATAAACAGAATAATTTCATTTTGAGAGAACTTTACTGCCTATTTTCCAGCATTGCTTATTTCAAAGGTAAAATACAGTTTACAAGACTCATGTAGTGATGAATAAATGATGACAGAAAAATGTATGGGTGAACTGTCCCTGTAACATTGGAAAAAACACAGCAGCTTTAACCATCATATGCAGAATAATCTGTCTGGATAATGTCTGACTGCTAGAACTCAAAAACCACAAAGAATTCATGAAACAAAGGGTCAAGAGACAAGAAAGCGGTGGGGAAGTGAGAGAAACAGAGAGAACAACAGGCACTCTTGATCAGACACAACAGCATGTCCTGACCATGAGTTCTGCAAATGCAAGAGAGATTCTTGTGGTTGAAATGGTTTGAGCAATATAACAACCCCCACTAATGTTACCAAACCGAAACAAGATGTTTGAGAAAGTTTAAAATGAATAGTTCACCCACAAATGCAAATTAACTGAAAATTCACTCACCCTCAGGGCATCCAAGATGTAGATGAGTTTGTTTCTTTGGAAAATGTAGCATTACATCACTTGCTCATCAGTGGATGATCTGCAGTGAATGGGTGCCGTCAGAATGAGAGTGCAAACAGCTGATAAAAACATCACAATAATCCAGGAGTAATCCATAATAATGCTTCCTCCAGTGAAAAAGTCCATCCCCTGTTACTCCCTCACATCAAAATCCACCAACATATTTGTTGAAAACCGCTTTAGCTTGTAAACAGTAATGATACAACTTTTTTAATGGAGAAAGCAATATTATGCATAGAGAACTCGTATTTTTCCGGAAGCAATGATCGTCTGGAGTGGTCTCAATTACTTGTGGATTATTGTGATGTTTTTATCAGCTGTTTGGATCAGACACAACAGCATGTCCTGACCATGAGTTCTGCAAATGCAAGAGAGATTCTTGTGGTTGAAATGGTTTGAGCAATATAACAACCCCCACTAATGTTACCAAACCGAAACAAGATGTTTGAGAAAGTTTAAAATGAATAGTTCACCCACAAATGCAAATTAACTGAAAATTCACTCACCCTCAGGGCATCCAAGATGTAGATGAGTTTGTTTCTTTGGAAAATGTAGCATTACATCACTTGCTCATCAGTGGATGATCTGCAGTGAATGGGTGCCGTCAGAATGAGAGTGCAAACAGCTGATAAAAACATCACAATAATCCAGGAGTAATCCATAATAATGCTTCCTCCAGTGAAAAAGTCCATCCCCTGTTACTCCCTCACATCAAAATCCACCAACATATTTGTTGAAAACCGCTTTAGCTTGTAAACAGTAATGATACAACTTTTTTAATGGAGAAAGCAATATTATGCATAGAGAACTCGTATTTTTCCGGAAGCAATGATCGTCTGGAGTGGTCTCAATTACTTGTGGATTATTGTGATGTTTTTATCAGCTGTTTGGACTCTCATACTGACGGCACCCATTCACTGCAGAGGATCCATTGGTTGCTGATGGAATGCTAACTTCCTCCAAATCTGTTCCCATGAAGAAACAAACTCATCTATATCTTTAATGTATTAATGAGTTTTTAATGTTTTTAATGTTTAATGAGTTTGGGGAGAACATGAGCTTGACTGTCATGATGATAACAATAACAATAATAGACAAATGTCCCAAAAAAGCCTCACTTTCTTTATACAAAATCAAATTTTCCCTTATGATTTTGGGTTGCAGTGTGACCTGGACATGTTTTTGTGAAAATCATCCATTGCTGAGAAAACACAAAACGAGCATGAAGTAACCTGCAGTGACTGCAAACGCATTGAGTAATCATGTCGCAACTCAAGTAATAAACATAATCCTTAGTTGCTTCAGAGTTAGTCAAGACAACAATCTCAGAAAATATATGTGTAGACCAATACATCTTGATTATTGTAATATATGAATCATACAAGTATGAGATAGTGGAGTCAAGAGAAGAGTGGACGGTTGGGAAATGTTCGGAAAGTCTGTGCAGGAGGAAAGTGAGATGTTGGGAATGTCATTAATGTGCAATAATATGCCTTGTTTTTAGCATGATAGTTTTACTTTTTTATGCATTACAACAATATCATTTATTGTTGTGAAAACAATGTTAAAAAGCAATGCAATAAATAAATAAAGTAACTAATGGAACCTTATTGTAAAGTATAACAACATTTTTTTGGTGTGAAATATAATGCAATATGAAAATATTGATCCAAAGATGCAAAGGAGGCTTGATACTTTGCAAAGTATGTAAATAGACCATGCAAATCTCAAGAGTTTAATGGGTTTTTTCACATCAGGATACAGTGCATCATAGATGTTAACTATTAATAGTGCAAACAAACTGGTCAAGCTTGAATCACACAACATGGATCATTGGCCATAATCACATGTTGGTGCATTGATGTGATATCTTTGTTATACATTAAAGGATTAGTTCATCCAAAAAGCAATTCGGTCATTATTTTATTCACCCAAATAACCATCAATACAAGTTTCTTTATAGTTGACCCAAAAATGATAATTCTGTCATAATTTGCTCACCCTCACGTTGTTCCAAACCTGTATGCATTTCCTTCTTCTGTTGAACACAAAAGGCAATGTTTTGAAGAATGCTGGTAACCAAACAGGTGCCGGTAGCCATTTATTTGCATAGTATGAAAAAAAAAAAAAAACTCAAGTCAATGAAGAACTCACATTCTTCTAAATATCTTCTTTTGTGCTCAGAAGAAGAAAGAAATGCATACAGGCTTGGAACAACTTATTATACAGTGAAAGTGGGTTTATAAACTTGGAATACAGTGCACAACTTTAATGGTCAATTAATGAGCAAATGCACAAGAAAAGCATCTCATCTTACCGTGATGTGGCATAGTAATGGTCTCATTGGAGTTGCTGGAGCCCACATTGAAAATAACCACAGCGGATGCATTGAGAGCAGCAGCATATCTGATCTTCTCCCTGTAGGTGCAGTTTCCTATGGCTATCAGTGCTATCCATGGGATGCTGGGATGGGGAAGGGGGAATTTAGTGTTACTGTCACACACCTGTCTGTCCTGCAGAAGAGATGGTATAAACACAAAGCCCCTGGCATCTCTTTTAGGTGAGTGCTCCCCATATCTGCCACATTCACTCTTGTCTGTCTTTATTTCAGATGTGACTGGATCCAGGTAAGTGATGTTGACAAAGGCAGTGTACCATTCCTCCTTCTCTGCCACTGTGAAGTCCAGACACAGCAAATGCACGAAGCAAAACGACAGCAGCCATGTAGACAGGGCAAGACTCCGGCAGGCTTGGGTTAGGGACATTGCCATGTTTTCAGAGATGATGCCAAACTAACTGTTTTCACGCCGGGGAGCGTCTTTATCCTGCCTATTTTTCAGTATATGATTACGATCCTTGAATACGGCATCACTTGGCAACCCCACAACACAATTAAAGCGCAGTCAGAGCGAAACATCTACCTGTCCATCACCGTCGTCCTTTAAAAGTGGCTTATAGATGCAGTCCACCACCGTGACGTGTCACCCAGCAGCATTTGCGCTTGTTGTGACGGTGTCGGATGCGAAGGTTGCCAGATATTGTTAAACAAATGGACTGTAGAGGAAAAATGCAGTTGTTGAAGAATATCACAATATACAATGCTATATTAAGCAATAAGGGACTCAAAGAGCGTAATAAATAAATAAGTAAATCGGTTTAATTGAAAGGAGAATGTTGGCGTGTGCACTGATCAGTGGAACTATGAACTACTACTACTAAACACACACACACACACACACACACTCACACACACACACAGACACACACACTCTCACACACACACACACACACACACACACACACACAGACACGCACGCACACACACACACAGACACGCACAGACAGACACGCACACACACGCACACACAGACACGCACGCACACACACACACAGACACGCACAGACAGACACGCACACACACGCACACACAGACACGCACGCACACACACACACAGACACGCACAGACAGACACGCACACACACGCACACACAGACACGCACGCACACACACACACAGACACGCACAGACAGACACGCACACACACGCACACACAGACACGCACGCACACACACACACAGACACGCACAGACAGACACGCACACACACGCACACACAGACACGCACGCACACACACACACAGACACGCACAGACAGACACGCACACACACGCACACACAGACACGCACGCACACACACACACAGACACGCACAGACAGACACGCACACACACGCACACACAGACACGCACGCACACACACACACAGACACGCACAGACAGACACGCACACACACGCACACACAGACACGCACGCACACACACACACAGACACGCACAGACAGACACGCACACACACGCACACACAGACACGCACGCACACACACACACAGACACGCACAGACAGACACGCACACACACGCACACACAGACACGCACGCACACACACACACAGACACGCACAGACAGACACGCACACACACGCACACACAGACACGCACGCACACACACACACAGACACGCACAGACAGACACGCACACACACGCACACACAGACACGCACGCACACACACACACAGACACGCACAGACAGACACGCACACACACGCACACACAGACACGCACGCACACACACACACAGACACGCACAGACAGACACGCACACACACGCACACACAGACACGCACGCACACACACACACAGACACGCACAGACAGACACGCACACACACGCACACACAGACACGCACGCACACACACACACAGACACGCACAGACAGACACGCACACACACGCACACACAGACACGCACGCACACACACACACAGACACGCACAGACAGACACGCACACACACGCACACACAGACACGCACGCACACACACACACAGACACGCACAGACAGACACGCACACACACGCACACACAGACACGCACGCACACACACACACAGACACGCACAGACAGACACGCACACACACGCACACACAGACACGCACGCACACACACACACAGACACGCACAGACAGACACGCACACACACGCACACACAGACACGCACGCACACACACACACAGACACGCACAGACAGACACGCACACACACGCACACACAGACACGCACGCACACACACACACAGACACGCACAGACAGACACGCACACACACGCACACACAGACACGCACGCACACACACACACAGACACGCACAGACAGACACGCACACACACGCACACACAGACACGCACGCACACACACACACAGACACGCACAGACAGACACGCACACACACGCACACACAGACACGCACGCACACACACACACAGACACGCACAGACAGACACGCACACACACGCACACACAGACACGCACGCACACACACACACAGACACGCACAGACAGACACGCACACACACGCACACACAGACACGCACGCACACACACACACAGACACGCACAGACAGACACGCACACACACGCACACACAGACACGCACGCACACACACACACAGACACGCACAGACAGACACGCACACACACGCACACACAGACACGCACGCACACACACACACAGACACGCACAGACAGACACGCACACACACGCACACACAGACACGCACGCACACACACACACAGACACGCACAGACAGACACGCACACACACGCACACACAGACACGCACGCACACACACACACAGACACGCACAGACAGACACGCACACACACGCACACACAGACACGCACGCACACACACACACAGACACGCACAGACAGACACGCACACACACGCACACACAGACACGCACGCACACACACACACAGACACGCACAGACAGACACGCACACACACGCACACACAGACACGCACGCACACACACACACAGACACGCACAGACAGACACGCACACACACGCACACACAGACACGCACGCACACACACACACAGACACGCACAGACAGACACGCACACACACGCACACACAGACACGCACGCACACACACACACAGACACGCACAGACAGACACGCACACACACGCACACACAGACACGCACGCACACACACACACAGACACGCACAGACAGACACGCACACACACGCACACACAGACACGCACGCACACACACACACAGACACGCACAGACAGACACGCACACACACGCACACACAGACACGCACGCACACACACACACAGACACGCACAGACAGACACGCACACACACGCACACACAGACACGCACGCACACACACACACAGACACGCACAGACAGACACGCACACACACGCACACACAGACACGCACGCACACACACACACAGACACGCACAGACAGACACGCACACACACGCACACACAGACACGCACGCACACACACACACAGACACGCACAGACAGACACGCACACACACGCACACACAGACACGCACGCACACACACACACAGACACGCACAGACAGACACGCACACACACGCACACACAGACACGCACGCACACACACACACAGACACGCACAGACAGACACGCACACACACGCACACACAGACACGCACGCACACACACACACAGACACGCACAGACAGACACGCACACACACGCACACACAGACACGCACGCACACACACACACAGACACGCACAGACAGACACGCACACACACGCACACACAGACACGCACGCACACACACACACAGACACGCACAGACAGACACGCACACACACGCACACACAGACACGCACGCACACACACACACAGACACGCACAGACAGACACGCACACACACGCACACACAGACACGCACGCACACACACACACAGACACGCACAGACAGACACGCACACACACGCACACACAGACACGCACGCACACACACACACAGACACGCACAGACAGACACGCACACACACGCACACACAGACACGCACGCACACACACACACAGACACGCACAGACAGACACGCACACACACGCACACACAGACACGCACGCACACACACACACAGACACGCACAGACAGACACGCACACACACGCACACACAGACACGCACGCACACACACACACAGACACGCACAGACAGACACGCACACACACGCACACACAGACACGCACGCACACACACACACAGACACGCACAGACAGACACGCACACACACGCACACACAGACACGCACGCACACACACACACAGACACGCACAGACAGACACGCACACACACGCACACACAGACACGCACGCACACACACACACAGACACGCACAGACAGACACGCACACACACGCACACACAGACACGCACGCACACACACACACAGACACGCACAGACAGACACGCACACACACGCACACACAGACACGCACGCACACACACACACAGACACGCACAGACAGACACGCACACACACGCACACACAGACACGCACGCACACACACACACAGACACGCACAGACAGACACGCACACACACGCACACACAGACACGCACGCACACACACACACAGACACGCACAGACAGACACGCACACACACGCACACACAGACACGCACGCACACACACACACAGACACGCACAGACAGACACGCACACACACGCACACACAGACACGCACGCACACACACACACAGACACGCACAGACAGACACGCACACACACGCACACACAGACACGCACGCACACACACACACAGACACGCACAGACAGACACGCACACACACGCACACACAGACACGCACGCACACACACACACAGACACGCACAGACAGACACGCACACACACGCACACACAGACACGCACGCACACACACACACAGACACGCACAGACAGACACGCACACACACGCACACACAGACACGCACGCACACACACACACAGACACGCACAGACAGACACGCACACACACGCACACACAGACACGCACGCACACACACACACAGACACGCACAGACAGACACGCACACACACGCACACACAGACACGCACGCACACACACACACAGACACGCACAGACAGACACGCACACACACGCACACACAGACACGCACGCACACACACACACAGACACGCACAGACAGACACGCACACACACGCACACACAGACACGCACGCACACACACACACAGACACGCACAGACAGACACGCACACACACGCACACACAGACACGCACGCACACACACACACAGACACGCACAGACAGACACGCACACACACGCACACACAGACACGCACGCACACACACACACAGACACGCACAGACAGACACGCACACACACGCACACACAGACACGCACGCACACACACACACAGACACGCACAGACAGACACGCACACACACGCACACACAGACACGCACGCACACACACACACAGACACGCACAGACAGACACGCACACACACGCACACACAGACACGCACGCACACACACACACAGACACGCACAGACAGACACGCACACACACGCACACACAGACACGCACGCACACACACACACAGACACGCACAGACAGACACGCACACACACGCACACACAGACACGCACGCACACACACACACAGACACGCACAGACAGACACGCACACACACGCACACACAGACACGCACGCACACACACACACAGACACGCACAGACAGACACGCACACACACGCACACACAGACACGCACGCACACACACACACAGACACGCACAGACAGACACGCACACACACGCACACACAGACACGCACGCACACACACACACAGACACGCACAGACAGACACGCACACACACGCACACACAGACACGCACGCACACACACACACAGACACGCACAGACAGACACGCACACACACGCACACACAGACACGCACGCACACACACACACAGACACGCACAGACAGACACGCACACACACGCACACACAGACACGCACGCACACACACACACAGACACGCACAGACAGACACGCACACACACGCACACACAGACACGCACGCACACACACACACAGACACGCACAGACAGACACGCACACACACGCACACACAGACACGCACGCACACACACACACAGACACGCACAGACAGACACGCACACACACGCACACACAGACACGCACGCACACACACACACAGACACGCACAGACAGACACGCACACACACGCACACACAGACACGCACGCACACACACACACAGACACGCACAGACAGACACGCACACACACGCACACACAGACACGCACGCACACACACACACAGACACGCACAGACAGACACGCACACACACGCACACACAGACACGCACGCACACACACACACAGACACGCACAGACAGACACGCACACACACGCACACACAGACACGCACGCACACACACACACAGACACGCACAGACAGACACGCACACACACGCACACACAGACACATGAACACATGAAAAGATATAATAAAATATTTACAAAAATGTGAGGGGTGTACTCACTTCTGTGAGATACTGTGTATATATATATATATATATATATATATGTATGTATATTCATTTATTTATTTATAATCATTTTAAGGCTTTCAAATAAGTTCAGTGCGTATTCTCCTTTAAAAACTGAATATAAAAACTATATAGAGTAGAAATTTGAAATGATCTTCTGAAATTCGTATTTTTCTCAGGCTCAGAACCTATTCATTGCCATTAAAGTGAAATTACTAAATCTATACATAGGAGCCTGATAAAAATGCTAATTTTAAGAAGAATATTAAATATATAATATTTAATATTTCTTTGTTCTTTTGCGAGATGACCCAGACATACTTTTTTAATTTCTTTGCAGTTTTGCTGCAAGCTGCCTTTCTAATTAGTACATTAATTAGGGATGCACCGATATGAAAATTTTGGCCGATACCGATAACCGATTATTCTTTATTTTTGAAAGCCGATAACCGATATGTTGGGCGATAAATCTATATCCAAATTGTTATATACTTTTTGAGAGCCTGATTACAAAAAAGGTCTCATCATTAAAAGCCACATCCCAAACACTTCAACATAAGCAGCCTAGTTTGAACGGTGTACGTTTTAAAAATATTTTTACTTTCCCATTACCAAATTTAGTCATAAAAAAGTCTTACAAATAAATAAAATAATGCATAAATAATGCAAACAAGTCACTGGACATCATTACACGTGTAAAGAATCAAAATGAATGCGCCACAGATCAATAAAACAGAATATCCTCTGCACGGACAATAATTAAATTATTTTAATTACTAAACCATATTGTTGATGAAAATAATAAGAGAAAAATACAAGTGGTTGTTGTTATTAATAATGTATCAATGATTTTGAAAAAGTAACAAATTAATACCACTGTTTTAAATAGTAGCCGTTGAGCTGCGCGTGCTGAAGCTGAAGAGCTGAATGAACATGGTAAACTGAAGCGTTTTGCTGGCAGCTTATTTAACTCAAGGAAATGCATCCTGAGATTAATATTAATACAACATAAACATAATATTACAACTTATATGTACAAAATGATGCAGTTATTGCGTTCTATAGTCAGAATGTGTGATCCTGTTGTGGATGCGCTCTTCCCATATCAACGCGCTGAAACACAGCAACTAAACCCAAAGAATGCACAACGTTTTATTATAATAATGTTCTCATTAGAATGTTATATACACAACATTCCCAATCATAGTTATTAATGTTGTGCACTGCTGTCTGAGCTGCGTGCGCTGAGCTAAAGACGATCACCGGTAAACTGAAGCGCTCTTTTAACTTAACCAAACGCATTCTATATGAGATAAATCAGATATACTTCAAATAAACACAATATTACAACGTACAATTGCACAAAAGGCTGCAAACGAACAGCGCGCATCTGAAGTGTCTCTGAAGGAAATAATGCATTATTTATCGGCTTTAAGATATCGGCCAAATTTTCTTATCAGGCCGATACCGATAACAGAAAAAATGAGCATTTATCGGCCGATACCGATATGGCGGCCGATATATCGTGCATCCCTAACATTAATGCACAGACCTAACCTTTTTCTTGAACTTTTTTTTTACTTTTTAGGAATGTGATAAGTGTCAAAGGTAATTTTACTTATTTTGCACTCAGAATTGTTACATTACCTTTCCATAATATTTCATAGAATTATTATCTGTTGGCAGGCGACAAAAGAACAGGGCATTCTGCTATTTCTGCGCTTCAGTGCAGAAACTTCCCATGTGTGCACAGTGTGGTGAGACTTCCTCCTCTTGAACCCCAACGTGCCCTCCACACTTATGATAAATTGACCCTCATTGTTTTCCTCAGAGAGAGTCTGCTTTGTCTGGGAAATAACTTGCATGTTGCTCAGTTTGATATTAGATGCCTGTCCAAACACACAAATAACTAATGATAACAATACAACCAAATCTGCCACTCGGGAATAGAGCGCTGCTGCTCGGTTTGCAGGTGAAGGGCCGTTTCTTCAAAGCACAGCACATAAAGGTTTCAAAGACGGGGCTT
>NW_015505431.1:1191522-1192152 GCF_001515645.1 Sinocyclocheilus grahami
GTGATCAGCAGTAAATCTCCATCCAAAGGCCAGAGGGCCTCTCGCGCTGAAACTCCGAATACGCCTCGCAGAAGAAACCCAGGACATGCCTATCTGCAGCGGAATGAACAGAAGATTCAACTGCTTTCATTGATTCAACGTGACTAATAATCACACGACTACGGCAATATACGGTTTATCTGAGTTCTTCTTATTATAATTTTCATTAAAATAAAGTATATTTATAATGCAATGCCTTTATAACTGCTTAAATACTATGAAATATGTTGTGTGCCTTATTCTGTGTAAGAAGCCACGTCATCTCACAGAAGGATTTATTTCAAACACTCGACTGGCGTTATGAAGTGAGTTTGGAGTAAAAATATGTTATTAAATGTGGTATTTTCACATGCTTTCAGATGGAGCAGCATTTACTTCACAGAGCCGCAGTTCACTGAGAAGCTACGCAAACAGCTCTCATTATCGCCAACGATTTCTTCGATTTCATAATCGAGCAATAAAATCGTCTGGGAAATTTATTTTTTATTTTTTTTGGCGTAACTTGTCAGTGAACTACGGCTATGTGTAGTAAATTCTGCTCCATCTGAAAGCACGTGATGATGATTTCCTGCTGATTACAGAACCGGCATT
>NW_015505431.1:1198940-1204115 GCF_001515645.1 Sinocyclocheilus grahami
GGAAAGCCACACATCTGTCTATATAAGACCTTACAGCTCACAGTGCATGTCAGAGCAAATGAGAATCATGAGGTCAAAGGAACTGCCTGAAGAGCTCAGAGACAGAATTGTGGCAAGGCACAGATCTGGCCACGGTTACAAAAAAATTTCTGCTGCACTTAAGGTTCCCAAGAGCACAGTGGCCTCCATTCCTTAAATGGAAGACGTTTGGGATGACCAGAACCCTTCCTAGAGCTGGCCGTCCGGCCAAACTGAGCTCTCGGGGGGGAAGAGCCTTGGTGAGAGAGGTAAAGAAGAACCCAAAGATCACTGTGGCTGAGCTCCAGAGATGCAGTTGGGAGATGGGAGAAAGTTGTAGAAAGTCAACCATCCCTGCAGCCCTCCACCAGTTGGGGCTTTATGGCAGAGTGGCCCGATGGAAGCCTCTCCTCAGTGCAAGACACATGAAAGCCTGCATGGAGGACTCCAAGATGGTGAGAAATAAGATTCTCTGGTCTGATGAGACCCAGATAGAACTTTTTGGCCTTAATTCTAAGCGGTATGTGTGGAGAAAACCAGGCACTGCTCATCACCTGTCCAATACAGTCCCAACAGTGAAGCATGGTGGTGGCAGCATCATGCTGTGGGGGTGTTTTTCAGCTGCAGGGACAGGATGACTGGTTGCAATCGAGGGAAAGATGAATGCGGCCAAGTACAGGGATATCCTGGACGAAAACCTTCTCCAGAGTGCTCAGGACCTCAGACTGGGCCGAAGGTTTACCTTCCAACAATACAATGACCCTAATCACTCTGCTAAAATAACGAAGGAGTGGCTTCCCAACAACTCTGTGACTGTTCTTGAATAGTCCAGCCAGAGCCCTGACTTAAACCCAATTGAGCATCTCTGGAGAGACCTAAAAATGGCTGTTCACCAACGTTTACCATCCAACCTGACCGAACTGGAGAGGATCTGCAAGGAGGCATGGCAGAGGATCCCCAAATCCAGGTGTGACAAACTTGTTGCATCTTTCCCAAAAAGACTCATGGCTGTATTAGATCAAAAGGGTGCTTCTACTAAATACTGAGCAAAGGGTCTGAATACTTAGGACCATGTGATATTTCAGTTTTTCTCTTTTAATAAATCTGCAAAAATGTCAACAATTCTGTGTTTTTCTGTCAATATGGGGTGCTGTGTGTACATTAATGAGGGAAAAAAATGAACTTAAATGATTTTAGCAAATGGCTGCAATATAACAGAGTGAAAAATGTAAGGGGGTCTGAATACTTTCCGTACCCACTGTATATGAGCTCTCTGTCAGCTTTTAGTTTCCTCTTATTGTAGACGGAAGTCTCTTGGAATTGTGCTGACGCTCATATCACTATTAAATTAGCTTTGGAAGAATCTGAAAACTCTGTTGTTAATGCAGTAGTGTTTGTATCCTATAGGGGGCCATATGTGACTTCTGTGAGGCCTGGGTTTGCCATGGAAGGAAGTGCTTGAGCACCCATGCCTGCTCCTGCCCCCTTTCTGATGTAGACTGCATTGAGTGTGACCGCAGCATTTGGGAACATGAGCAAGCGTTCATGTTTGCTACGGCACAATCAGTTACCATCAGTTACAAGTAACACGAGTTTTGTAATCAGATTACTTTTTTCCAGTAACTAGTAATGCATTACTTTTAAATTTACAACAAAATATCTGAGTTACGTTTTTAAATAAGTGACACAAGTTACTTTGTTTTCCCAAAAAATCTCTTCAATCGGGAGTGAGGTTCAGAGGTGCTTCCTTCAGCCTGAGTCTTATTCATTTCACTTTTAGTGTGAAAGGGCATTTACAGTTGCCAAAAATATAACTTTGGGGTTTTTTGTTATTAAAAAAACTACGGAGCCCCGCACATGACATGCTGGAAAAAAAATAGTAGGCTAAATCGTGTGCACGATTTACTATTTCGTTCCCTCGATTTGCTAAGTCATGCACACAATTTATAAATCGAGAGAATGAATTAGTAAATTGTGTGCATGATTTAGCAAATCGAGGGAACGAAATAGTAATCGTGTGCACGTTTTAGAACATCGAGGGAACGAATTAGTAAATCGTGCGCACAATTTATTTATTTTTTCTTGCATGTCATGTGCTCCGTAAAAAACAAATAAGCAAGTCCAGCCCAGTCGTTCCTCAGTCTGATTTGTTTGTGTACGTATATTGTGTGGACAAACTGTGAGTGAAATGCTGTGACGATCACGCTCAAAGCAAAGTGTTCAAGCAGGAGAAAGGCAAGGCTCCCCCGTGCCCACAGTGTGGACATGAAACTCAGGAGACCAAAGATCTCAGCATGTCCAGTGAGTGCTGTCTGCCATCTACTATTACAGTCTCTTCTAATCTGAATTTTGTAAATTCAGATTAGAGACATTTTATTCAGTATAATAAAAATGACAAAAACGCAGTAGCACCAAAATGACAAAAACTTAAATTGTTTTATGTTCTTGCAGCCCGAACACACAAATTTGGCCGGCAGAGTGGCGCTGATGAAGATGATTATGGTGCGTCTGGATACAGCTCCTATTGGACAAATCAGGAATCTGGAGGGGGCTACAAAGACGAGGAGGATGACGACTTTGACGATGATTATGATGAAGAGGACGATGAGGAGGAGGAAGACGACCCAGAGGTGGAGGACTCTCTCTCAAATCTGAGTTTGGGAGCAAGTAGAAAGACCCAATAAAAATGTACAATTTGTAGATGGGATTCAGAAATTCAGATATAGGTGTCATCTAATATCGTGTCAAATATTTGACCTTTTACCTAAGGTTTTCTGCATTGCATTGATATGAATGTGTGCATAAATGTTTGACGTTGTCATCCTTTTTGAATTTTAAATATATCGGAAGAAATTCTTTTTAAAGTCTGTTGTTTTTTGTATTTATTTAATGGGATTTGTATGCCTCTTCAGATAACAATAATGCAGACCAGATTCTCAGCTTTTAGGATTTTAAAAAAATTTACTTATTAATTTTAAAGGAAACTGAGCTACATTTTGCTACAATACACTCTGATTAGGCATCTATAGAGATAGGTCGATGGACTTAATGCATTCAGGGCTAATAGGTGTCAGTATTAAGTTAGTTAACTAACTGCTGCAGCTTCACACCAAATATGTTCCTTTCTTTAGGTCATCTCGCACACATCCATATAACAGACATTCTTTTATTTGGACTCGCCGTGTATTTTTGTTGATATATTGTCTGATAATTTTATTTTTCGATTTTATAAAGCAGCTTCAGCATTGTCTAAAATAAAACAAACTTCATTTTAAATGGTATTAATAGTAAATGGTAAACATCGCACGCAGCTGGTCACGTGACATCAACATGGCCGAGGCCATGAGGGGGCGACCCGCTCCACGCGCAAAATAAAACTGTTTTCCAAGTGCAGTTTTAAGACTAATGACTCGAGTCTTCATCTCATGTCGGTGCGCATCATGTTAATAATATTTCTCGTTCATTTCTTTGAACATACTAGTGCATATTTAGCAATTTACCAAGAGGACTTCGTTTGAAGTCCTTAAATAACCTTATCTTAAGGTCCTATGTCAGTGGACTTCTAACCTCCGTTCCTGCTTTCATGAACTGGCTTCTTCGTGGATCCGAGATTACTGTGTGTTTAACACCCCAAACAAACATGTTGCCGAGTTACACAGAAGGAAGAGCACTGGCACTGCGCTTGCAAGAGACGCATGGCAAAGTGAAAGAGCTCTATGGGCGGTGTGTGTGTGTGTGTGTGTGTGTTTTCACTAGCAGATTCACCAGTGCGCGCACATAGGACGAGAGGAAGAAGCCTGCATTGTGCGCTCATGGATTAATATCCAGCTGGAGCAATCAATAGGATTCTATATACCTCCATGATATACTTCGAGGACTTTTACATAACAAGAACATGTGAACTTAACGCAGTTGTCGTGGTTGGCCAACCAACAATCTCGCTTTCGATGATTTTAATGACCCTCTTCCTTGCCTTCATCGTAGGATTGTGGAATAAGCCAACCAAGCTAAAATCAATGGTAGGAAACAAATACTCGCTCACCGGACGTTTTGGCTCATTAATGCCACTGAACAAGGGTTAATTAACCTGTAATATGGTACTGATCAGTACTGGTTGATAGTGGCGCTCATGCACTACGCATTGTGAGGGACATGTCAAAATATGTATCTACAGTTAATATACCTGAACCATGTTGTAAATACATGTCGAAAAGCATGGTTGTTAAAAAAATGTTCAATTTCAACGTTGGGTAATACGAAGTTTTACCTTATTTTATTTATGATGTCCATAAATGGCACACAATTTCATCTCAGCACTTTTGATGAATGCCTATGCTATATTTAATTTCGTTAGATAAACATTTGCGAGATGGAGGTAGTTGAAACGGGTTTGATGTTAATTGAACTATCTCTGGAAAATAGTTGAATCTATGACGATGAATATGGACGTTTTTTTGTGTGTCATTCGTGGACAAAAAATGTCTTTTTTTTTTTTTTTTTTTTTTTTGGTTTTGGGAGGGAAAATTGAGTGAAAGTTGGAATTTTTATTTTGAAGATAAAATTAGACCCTTGGGCAAAGATGCCCTTCAGAATTGGTACAGAAGATGGCATGTTTTTACTAGTGTAATTATGTTTAAATGTAATACCTATTGTAATTAATGGGGTTATTATGCAATATACGTAAATTAGATATACATTACAGACATATTCAACTTATAGGTTAATTGAGTGAAACCATAAAATTTTCTTTCATAGTGTTAAAATATAAGCAATATGTAAATATTCATATGCCTGTATATATGTCATAGAATAACTTTCAGATGAATCACTTTTACTGGGATTCTGCTTTGTTCATCATCGGTTATTCAATTATATCATCAAAATAAAACTTTAAATAGAATAGTTGATTTAGTATTTTACATTAAAGACACTTAAAAAAAAACATAATAGTTAATAAGAATCTGCCATTATATTAGGCCCCCAGAAATGTAAAGGTATTCAAGGCAACCCTTCAAAATAAAGGTTCGGTTTAACTTGAAGACATTGCAGCAGAAATATATTACTGTTTTTCAGTAGAATGTACTTAATAGGCTACTACTACTACTAAAATATTTAAAACTTTATTTTTAAGGAATAATCATACAATATTTCTTCAAT
>NW_015505431.1:1204520-1205733 GCF_001515645.1 Sinocyclocheilus grahami
TTGCCGCTGCTGTCACCACCGTCAAGCTAGGTGGGCGTGGTTTCAACAACCAACTCCAGTCTCTTTGCCCCCCAAAAAACTCATAAGGCTATTGTAAGAATAAATGAAACTTGTTTTTATTCTTTCAAATAATTAGACATGCTAAAACAGAATTTGGTAACAATACAACATAACGTCGGAAAAAATAACAATTTCATAGGGTCCTAAACATGTAATTTTTGTTAAACATTTAATAAATTGAAGTTAAATTGTTTAAGTTTCATGATTTTAATTCATTAGACATGCCTTCTTACTTACATGCTTCTTACCACAGTATTTTACATTTTGTGCTGTAACAACTAAATTAGCAAATATTTCTATTTATTTCCTATAATAAACTCACGAGATGCTGCAGCATCATCATCCTGCACATGCTAAACTTATATCTAAATATGTTACCATTTAAAAGTAAATCCACTCTGTGCTTAAGAGGGTCATCTTCTCCCATCTTACCTTATATTTTGGCCATTTTATTTTATTAAAATATATAGGCCTGTGTTTTTGCTGTATAGGAATCTGCTTTACAAATATTGGCAGTAGAATAGTGAGCACATTGTGCACTAAATCGTTAAACTTTATGGTTCACATGTTGTTCATCTGAAAAATAATGACTCAATCTGGCACGCTTCAAAATGACATGATTTCAATTCGGCTTGATGATCTTGAAATGTTACTTACTATTTATTTCTGTTCATCTGTTAAGCCATTTTTAATACCTCAGCATATTCCTTTAACCAGTATCCATTGTTAGTTATATTGTCTATTCCAGTTTGGTTTAATCCATGTGTATTTTATTTGGTAGTAGTACTTAGGTGTTCGAAACTAGTAATTATCCCAGTTTTAAAGCTTCCAGTAACAATTCAAGTTGCAGTTTCATTCATGCCCAAGTAATCATTGAACTGAACCTTTTTCTAATACATTTTCCTTTTACTAACTTTTAAAATGTTACGTATTGTAGGCATTAGTGTCTATGCCTAGAACTAGAAAAACAGATAACAGAAATCATTTGAATTAAAGTAACTAAAAAGTAAGTACTAGTGCTAATAAAAATACTAAAAGAGAATAATTGATAACTGAACTGTAGCTCAATGGCTCTTGATTCTATAGCAGCCCAAAGTTGCACTCATGTTTATACTAATAACTTTTGAACCAAGGGCTAGAAACACAATTTTTT
>NW_015505431.1:1206962-1227591 GCF_001515645.1 Sinocyclocheilus grahami
TTTTTTACGTTAAATCATCTATACATGTCTTTGATTACTCATTTTGTCCTTTGCTGTTTATCTTTCTTTTGCCCTACTGTGCTTGGCCCCTTAATTGTGCATGCAGCACTGCAGCTAAACTTTTGTTTTCGTTTCCACTGACTGCGCACTTTGCTTCCTGTAACTGCATATTCTTTCTAACAAATGAAAGAATCACTTCTGTATCTGTGGGATTTTTGCAGCACTTTTGTAAGTATTAAAGGAGTGTGTGATCTTTTACAGAGAACTGGAAGATGTGCTTGTAACCCTTGGTGCTTCGAGAATCACATGGAATGCCCTTTGAACTCAGAGGTTTGGAATTCTATCTTAATTCTGAGGTATATCTAAGAAATTAGACTGCTTATTTTCTTTGCTGATTGCTGTGTAAATCTGGCACAACCACAGTTACTGGGTTGCTAAAACCGGTTCTAGGGTGAATTAGCTAACTTTGGCCACTTTCTACTATTAAAGGGATAGTTCACCCAAAAATTAATTACTCACCCTCATGTCGTTTCAAACCCGTAAGACCTTCGTTCATATTCGGAACACAAATTAAGATCTTTTTGATGGAATCTGAGAGCTGTCTGACCCTGCATAGACCGCAACGCAACTGAAATGTTCCCAAGTCCAGAGACGTAGCAAGGAGATCTGTAAAATAATCCATGTGGCATCAGTGGTTCATCCGTAATTATACGAATCTACGAGAATACTTTTTGTGTGCAAAAGAAAAAGAAAAAAACCCGACTTTATTCAACAATATAAAGACATGAGAGTGAGTAATTAATGACAGAATTTTCATTTTTGGGTGAACTATCCCTTTAAGATGGCCCAGCTGTCATGAATTAAAGGGATAGTTCACCTTCAATTGCTGGTTCCCATTGACTTCCATAGTACGGGGGAAAAAAGTCAATGGGGACCAACTGAAGGTGAACTATCCCTTTAACCCCTAATAAAATCCACTGAAAAACAAGTTTCATTCAGAAATTGGTAGTAAATTTCACAAATTATTACAAGAAAACAGCACGTAACATTGAATTAAATGTGAAATTGTGAAGTAGAAAGACTGAAACAGTATTTTCTTGTAAAACGTACTCCAATAATTTTTGTTCTATTTACAATTTTATTTGAATTTTTACAATGTCAATTGAAGAGAAACTGTATAGGAACTGTATACCTTTTTGAATATTGAATATTTCTCAGGGTTCATTTGAATGCCAGCCTGTGTATGTGTATCAGACACATACATTACATACAAGTCTCAACTACAAAAAAGCTATTCAACATTTACTAAACTGAAAAAAACATTTACTTTGAATCTGTTTTCACCCAGAAATGACAAAGACTCAAACAGTATTTCCTTTTAAAACATACTTTAAATATCTTTGTTAATAATATGTTGTAACAAATCATTTTTACAGCTTATTATTGTAGAGAGAACAAACATGTTCCCCAATAATAGCAGGCCATTTCGACAAACTATGCGGGGAAAGTTGTTACAATGGGAATCTGCCAATAAATAAGTCTATCATAAGTTGCATGACACATAAAACAATGCTTGAAACTGCAAAAATAGGAGGCAAAACCAGCAAACTGTTGTTTTGGCCACGAGTCATTTCTATAAAATTACAACATATAACACGTGACAACTTGCCCCAGCTAAACTGCAGTGTCGTGAGAAGAACACTACTCAAGCTATCAGTTAATAGCTACCTTCATTATACAGTCGACTTTATTTACTCTAGCACTCTTACATTTGTCTAATTGGACTTTTGACTCTTTATAGTTCTTGAGTTTATAATTGTTGAGATACAGCCCTTGTGACAGCGTCACCATGTGACATCTAGCCCGCATCCCCCCCAATACAGTTACAGTCCATAAAAAATAGTCTTATGCACTAGATGAATTGACACATCTGAGATTTCTAAAGTCCAATTTAAATGGCCCTTAATCTGCTGCTGCCCCACTACAGTGTGCATGTCTGCTGTACACTATCAAGAGACGCCGACACGGCTGGTAATATGAACCCACTGCAAGATCAATCTCTGCCTCGCTCTGCCTAGAGCACACGACAATATTATCTGTTCAGAACAAAGTTGTTTAGCCTTTTCAGTTTGCTTGCAACAAAAAGGGTGGAGAATGGTGACCTTAAACGTGATCAGATACAAGTGAAACCTAAATCTGATACCACAATGACATTGAGATCATTGGTCACAAGATGGTGGTAAAAATAACTAGGTTTGCAGGAAAACAGTTTTGTATACAGTATATATAACGCTTGCTCTATTTGATTTGTTGATATCTTGATTGATCTAGTTTTCCACTGCAAGTGAAACAAACACACTGGAGTTGCATTGGCTCTGTTCCAAATCCAAGTGTGAAGGCTGTTCCAAAAGGCTATGCTTTATTGTAATATAACTTCTTTTGGCCAAATTGTTTGTGGAGTAGGTACTTCATGAAGAAGGTGATGCTATAGTGCATTTTGCATTGAGCTTAATGGACAAAAACCGATCCCAAGTGTGAGAAATATTGCTTAAGAATAGTTCAAATTAATTCATTAACAAAAAGTATCAATGAAAATATTTCAATCCTATTACAAATGGACTATTGTGCCCAAAAGTTGTGCTCTATGTAAAAAAAAAGAAAGAAAAGAAATTAATACTTTTATTTGGCAAAGTAAAGACATTTATAATGTTACTAAAGGTTTCTATATTTATATAAAAAAATCTAAATATGGCTGTGCATAACTGTTGCCAAAATTGATGATAATCACAAATGTTTCTCGAGCAGCAAATTATTATATCAGAATGATTTCTGAAGGATCATGTGACATTGAAGACTGGAGTAATGATGCTGGAAACTCAGCTTTGCATCTCAGGAATAAATTACATTTTACAATATAACCAAATAGAGAACAGCCGTGTGATGCGTGTTTTATTATGGATGCGCATGCTTTATTTGACTACTTCTGGACTGTTGAACAAAAACACCCGCGTACCCCCATTCTAACACTTGGAAGTGCCAGGACAATTTTTAATATAACGAATTGGATTCGTCTCAAAGAAGAAAGTCATATACACCTAGAATGCCTTGAGGGTGAGTAAATCATGGTGTAATTTTCATTTTTGGGTGAACTAGCACTTTAACTGTATTATTTAACAAATAAATGCAGTCTTGGACTCACTGAGCACAAACTTCAGAACAGTAGTGTAGAGTGTTCTGAATCATTCAAATACAAAGCTCCGTTTTAGCTCTGATCTAATTGTAGAGAACAAGGCGGCTCACTATAGGTTTTGGAACAGAGCCATGCGCTGCATGATTGTGTTGGTGTTTCTGTATTAACACTCCTGTTTTTGGATGCGTTCTGAAGAGCTGCATGAAGAACAGATCAAAACACGGGTCGTGAATGGTTAATGAGTTGTGGCTGTGAGAATATAGTCATGGGTTTGGTTTGGGTGCTGCTCCCTGGACAGCATTAGCACTACAGTAGTTGAATCCAACAGAACTGTGGCATTGCAAATGGATGTGTAATGCAGATGGAGCAAATTATAATTGAATTGTGCAGGATTATGAAATCATTCTACATTAACTCATGCCATATTACGGTTGGTTTTGTGTATTTTGTGTGTGTGTGTTCAGCTGTCTAAGTGCTCTGTTGCCCGTGGCTGAAGGTCATAAAACACAGGCACTGCAAGACATCCAGGACGCACTCCAAGACAGCAAGACCAAGCTTTTATTCCAAGTAAGTATAACATCTGAGATTTTGATTTATTGTGTAACTCAAGGAGTGTCATAATTGCTATATTATCTGCATTCTTTTCCCAGCTGTCACAAAATTGCCACTTGGCCTACATAGTAAATCAGAATCCTAATTTGTGATTTTCTTTTTCTCCAGCATTCTAATGCGAGTTTGTATACACCAAACACTGATGATATCCAGGTAAGTTCACTTAAAAAAACTCAAGAGAATCATTTGACCAAATAAACAGTACTGTCAACAAATTATGGATTACTGGCATGGCAATAAACATTAAAATCCAGTGCTAATTGACCTCTATGTTTGTCTGCAGAATTGCACATTTAAGTTTTTTGACTGTTTTCTGATGGAGATGAACGTTCTCTTGCATGACGAAGACCCAACAAATGAAAACAAGCACAAGCCCGTGATAGAGAAATCTTTAGAAGTATATAACAAAAATGTAAGTCAAAGCAATACCACAATGTGTGTGTGTCAAGATTGTGCATCATTCAGAATTGACATGGCTGAACTGGATCAAATGAGCTATACATTATTGGGCTAGTTTTACTAACAGCTTGCGCCCACGCAAACCATCTTTTGCCGTTAAAAAGGCATGGACATTTTACGCCTGACCTTATTGAATATGCATTTCTAGGAGTTTCCCTCTCAGACGCAAAAGTTATGGGAGGAGAGTTTTCAAATGAATCACGCAACGCGTTTTACTAACGTTTGCGCTTGTCAAATTACTGGTATTTGCGCCATTATTTAACGCCCTAAAAAAGCATGTCTTAAAGGGGTCATATGATGCGATTAAAAGTTTTCCTTTCTCTTTGGAGTGTTTCAAGCTGATTGTGCATAGATTGTCGTATTCGGCCAATCACAATGCACTGGGTCAGCTGGCCAATCAGAGCAGACTGCGCTTGTCGGAAGGAGGGACTTTGTAGAAAACGAAGCGTTTGAGAGAGGCGGGGCATAGAGGACCTACAATAATGTACAGTATTTGAAAAATAATGTGTTTTTTGAACATTAAAGCATGTCAACATATTCTGTTACACCAAATACACAAAATAATGATCTTTAAAAAAGCATCATATGACCCCTTTAAATTAGGCTATTTTGCTTGAAATGGCTGCAATTATTGTTGCTAGGAGAAGGCACCGCAGAGAATAGAGTGAAGGGTAGAAGGGAGAGGATTTTTTCCCCACACATATTCATTTATTTGGGATGCCAGAAGAACACATCATCCGAAATATAGTTTGCCAAGCCATGCTATTTTTAATTTGCTTCAGGAAATAAAAGACGACTTGGAACCCTGAACTAGCGCTGAAAAGTGAGTGCTGCGCTTGGTATATTGCATTGCTCGAGATGTAAATGAGATCAAATCTTTTGCACTTTGTTAGTTAATCACCCTCAGAAGGCGCTGTTTTGGAATTGCGCTCTCGCGCTAGTTTGCCCTGTTTAGTAAAACTGGCCCTAAATGTTTTATACACTGAAAGTTTATATACATGTTTTATTTATCATTTATTAACTTTACTTTTATGGCCCAGGATGGAAACATGTTTATTAGTAGTACACTTGTGTGACATATTATAGCTATATAATATTGATAAATTTCATATTGTTTATATATTTTAATATAGAATTAAATATGAAAACAATGTGTGCACTGGACATTTTGTGGTGCTGTATGGCAAAATGTTTCACAATTTATTGTCTGATTATTGTTTGAAAATACTGAGCATAGTAAAGAAAAATGTCTAATAATTTGATAAATAATTCTAGATATAGGAGTGGTATAATAATAAAGAGTGGAGAATATGAATTATGCATAATTAAGAAAAAAAATGAACTTGTACTATTAAGTGGTTGAGATTTTGTTTTTTAAATGAATCATCCTGTCATTCCAATTCATTTTCGCATTTATGAATCGGAAAGAAGCTGATTTTTCAGTTCTGAATGATGAGCATCCCGGTTATGTTTGTAACGAGTCTGTGTTTGGACTGCTTCCACAGAAGTGTTCAGAGCGACATCCTTGTGAACTACAAGAACTTGCCCCCTCCAAGAAGTTCTTGGAGAAGATGACAGAGTTCCTTGAGAAACAGCAAACTCTTTGCAGACAAACTTCTACTATAACATGCGACTAAAATCATTCTTTATTTCCCTGAAAGCATGTACAATAAGCTCATTTATCTGTTGTCATTTTAAATTATGCTAGTCTTTTATTTTTGTTATTAATATTTATATCACCTCAGTCTGAAAGTGTCACTTTATTAATGCTGTAAGAATGATATATTTTTGTAACAAAGGGGTTTTGTGAATGATTGTTGAACTGTGAACGTCTTGTAAGTGTACAGAATTTGAAGGTGAAAAATTGTTTAATGTAAAACAGGTTTTATATATTGTTTTATATTCAATGTATTGTTACATTAAAGCATTTTTTTATGAACAGAAGTAATGTCATTTATGGAATCACTTCTTCAAAGGCTGATTTTCAGACCGGTCTGAAGGAAACTTGACACCAGATATCATTTTGTAACGTTGAGGGAGTAACAGCTTCTGTTGTTTCAGTTTGTGTGAGGAGGAATTTCCTGTGGAAGATCATTGAGGGCCTGACCTTCTCCATGACTGCCCCATAAGAGCTGCATGAGGGTTATGAACTACATGTTCATGTCACAAATCACTCACACACTTTAGTCAGGATGGTGCCTTGTGTTCTTTTTGACAGGAATGAAAACAATGCTGTGAGGAATACAAGTACAGTGCGTTCAGTGAACTGTACTGTTGTTTAGCAACATAATTGTTCCGCTGATGAAAAAATAAACTCCATATAACTCCATTGAACATTGTCAAACAATGATATGAAACAAAACAGTTACGTGATCTAGGATTTCAATAGTGTCTGCCGTGGTAAAGAAAACGCCCTCTCATTTTTACTGAAACTCGAGTTTTTTTCTTCTTTAAATCCTGCGTTTACATTTTGTTTTCGCCATGAATGGTAATTGCGACTTTTTTTTAAAGATTTTGTTTGTATGTCACAGTTCTGACTTTTCATCTCTTAATTGTGTTTACATCTCTCACTTTTTTCCCCACTGAGTTTTCATTTTGCAATTCAGTTTTTTTTGTTTCCACCGTGAAATAAAGGCAATTGCTACTTTTTCTTGCAATTTTGAGTTTCTCTCTCATAATTCTGGCTTTCTTTCTCAAAACTGCGAGTTTATATCTGTTCGTTCTTTATAAATTGTAACATCTTGCATGTACATGTCTTGCAATTCTGCATTTATATCCCTGAAAAGTCCAATTTGTGAGATGAATTCAGAATTCTGAGATATAGAATCGCGATTAAAAAGTCTTTTTTTTAAATTTGTGATGGAAACGAGCTTTTATACTTACAGCCTCGTTTTCATGATTGAATGGTTTCTGAATTTGTCATTTAGCTGCTTACCTGATGATGATGTTGAGGTGGTTTGATGCTGCAGGCTGTTGACTTTCTGTTGAAGGATCTGCAGCACTTCTGATCACTGATCTTCATGTGAATTGAAACAGCAGTTTGAGGAAAGCTGAGGACTGTTTAGTCAGGAAATTATAAACTGCTGTGCTTATTAATGAACAGGTACTAATATAAGACAAATGTTTGCCCCTACTTTTGGAGTTTCCAAAGGCTGTGCAGATAATTATTTGTACTTATTCTTATCCTTAACAATAGGCTACATCACATCCAGTCAGAGGGACGGATAAAGCTGAAATCATTACATAATTTTGTTTGTGCTTTTGGAAATTGAACTTTACTATCCTTAATTCGGCTAATTAGGTGTATTATACCGCATTGTTCATTTGAAGACAAACTGCTTTAATGTAACAATTAAAATAATTTTGTACTTTCACTCATGTGGTAATAATTTGACGGCGGGACTTTCCAGAACGTTTTTAAGTTTTGCAAAACCCGTAAAAGCAGTCAGTATTACTTTCATGTAACGGACATAATTTACTATGTGACTACATGAAAAGCGATAACTGTCTTTTTTTGATAATTGATGATAATAGCGCTCTGCTCTCGTCCAGGGGTGCGTTTCCCAACAGCATTGTTAGCTAACTATGGTCATTAGTTCCATAGATATGTATAGACGCCCCATTCGACCGCTCCAAGCATGTAGACACGTCGGCCATTTTGGAGTGGTCAACTTGAGGTCATTCACCATACTATGGGTTTGCAGACCATCGGCTGTGCAGGATTGTGGCATCTTCGAATATTCACTGGTTACCAGTGTTGGGGAAAGTTACTTTTAAAAGTAATGCATTACAATATTGCATTACTCCATGAAAAAAGTAACTAATTAAGGTACTTAGTTACTTTTTATGGAAAGTAATGCATTGGGTTACTTTTATAAATCTGGACAGGGCTTGCTTGTTTGTTTTTAAAAAGTTAAATTTTTGGCAAATATGAAAGCCTTTTCACACCAAAAGTGAAATGAATCAGCCTCAGGCTGAAGGGAAAGTACATTTACGTCCGTACAGTAGAATGTAGAAGAAGAAATTTCAACACACTTCAGCAATAAAAAAAGACACACACATGTTTGTCTAGAGCAGTGGTTCCCAAACCGGTCCTGGAGGACCCCCTGCCCTGCACATTTTGTATGTCTCCCTAATCAGACACCCAATTTAGTTCTTGCAGTCTCTACTAACTAGCTGATGAGTGGAATCAGGTGTGTTAGATAAGGGAGACATACAAAAGGTGCAGGGCAGGGGGTCCTCCAGGACAGGTTTGGGAACCACTGGTCTAGAGTAATTTGTGCTTATTAGTACGGTTGAACTGGATCATCGAAGGTCAGAAGCAAAGACTTTGGTTAATAGAATGGGATTAAATACATAAAGCATATTTGTGTTGTTTAACATTTAAGTAACTCGCGTTACTTGTAATGCGTTACCCCCAACACTGTTGGTTACTATGGTGAATGACATGAAGTTGACCATTACAATATGGCGGACGGCTTACGTATAGCGGCCCGCAGAAACAGTCGCTAATGAGGCATCTAGGTATACATCTCTATGGTTAGTTCCATTGAACTCTATTTTGCCAGCGTAGTTGCTTCTGGGAAACGCACCCCGGGCTAGTTCTTGGTGGCTAAAATAGCGGCACGCCATCTAATCAGTGTAGCTTGCAAAAAATTATATTTTCAGTATGAATCTGATCCACTTGTACCGTGATAAGCATCTAAAAACAGCACAAATTCACAAATAAACGCTGTCAAAGTGACATTTGGTATGAGGCCTTTTAGCACAAGTTGGCAGCATATAGAGCATATTATGTAAACTTCAGATTAATGCATGAGTGCAAAAGCAAGCTGAAGGCTGTTATGGAACTATGTCCAAGAATCATCCTAAAAACTGAAAGTGAAATGGCTTTATATACCAACACAAATAATAATAATAAAAAAAACGTACAGTACACACTTTCAGAAATACCTCAGTACAAAACCAGAACAATAACAACAAAACACAATCTCTGGTCATGAGACACATACAGACATGTGATGAATCTCAACTGGTATGACGGCCCGCAAACGGTTTACTTGGCATTCAAAGCTACATATTCACAGACAATTCCTGTAAATTGCTCACTTTTCACTTTTGATAGAAAACATTTGACGATTTACATGTAAATAATGTATATTTACTACAGTTTACATTTAATATTTTTAAATTATTTTTAAATAATGTACTGCATTCTTTCTTAAAACCATAAAACAAGAGTATGTCCTTTTCAGTAGGCCTTTTTAAAAATATATTAAACAAAACACTTTTCTGTTATATATGTATATGAAATGAACTTGCACATAAACACACACGTACAGCGGGGTGCAAAAGTCAAGAGATTGTATAGTCAAAATGGGTATTTGTATTTGTATAGTATTTGGTTTTGCTGCTGTCGTTAAAGCATTATTTAAAATAATAATTATTAAAAAAATTAAATAAAATAGCATTTTGAATCCCTTTCAATGTGGACGTCTGAACCCCACTGTATATATAGTATGTTAAGAGTAAAAATAATGGTGCTGTGTTTCAGGAGTCCACCTTGCCGTACGTTCCTTCAGGTGGCCGGTAGTATTTGGGAAAGGCCATCAGCTGGAGCATGTTGAAAGCATACTTTCTGCACTTTATATTCTTTTGCACATTCTCAATCCGGCAGCCTTCTCTGATGAGGGGAAGATGAAATAGAAAGAGATTGTATAGTCAAAATGGGTATTTGTATTTGTATAGTATTTGGTTTTGCTGCTGTCGTTAAAGCATTATTTAAAATAATAATTATTAAAAAAAAATAAAAAAAATAGCATTTTGAATCCCTTTCAATGTGGACGTCTGAACCCCACTGTATATATAGTATGTTAAGAGTAAAAATAATGGTGCTGTGTTTCAGGAGTCCACCTTGCCGTATGTTCCTTCAGGTGGCCGGTAGTATTTGGGAAAGGCCATCAGCTGGAGCATGTTGAAAGCATACTTTCTGCACTTTATATTCTTTTGCACATTCTCAATCCGGCAGCCTTCTCTGATGAGGGGAAGATGAAATAGAAAGAAAAGGAAAGGAATAATAATGATGAGGATGAAATCATAAAAGAGCCAAAATGACTATGAAAAGGCCTCAGTGTTTGTACCTGCACTTTAATATGCAAAGCACGAGGAAACATTTTGATTGTACTGAATAAATGACACTTCAATTATGAAAGCATAAAGCAACCGATAACTGTGACATTCATGCTGCATTTAGAGCGTGTCAAAAAACAACAACAAACACATCCTCACTTCCTTCTAACAAAAAATCATGTGCAGCTGCTAAAATGCTTTCCATTTGAGATCAAAATACCATTCCAAACCTGTATGAGATATTGTGTTTCACAGAGAAAATAACATAAGGGTGTTAATATGCAAAGCACGAGGAAACATTTTGATTGTACTGAATAAATGACACTTCAATTATGAAAGCATAATGCAACCGATAACTGTGACATTCATACTGCATTTAGAGCGTGTCAAAAAACAACAACAAACACATCCTCACTTCCTTCTGACAAAAAAATCATGTGCAGCTGCTAAAATGCTTTCCATTTGAGATCAAAATACCATTCCAAACCTGTATGAGATATTGTGTTTCACAGAGAAAATAACATAAGGGTGGAAAGACACGAACCATTAAATATGACCAAAATCTTTAGTAGCATGAGTGCTTAAAGTGAAACTACTTATTTTGTTAGTAGTTGTATAACATTAAATTCCTATTGAAGCCTGTTTCCTCCACAGGATAAAAATAAAATAATAAATAAAAAAGGTAATTGCGACCGTTTCTCTTACAATTCAGACTTTTTGCTTTGAATTCTGAGTTTTTATCTCACAATTCTAACCTTTTCTCTGAATTGCGAGAGAAAAACTCAGAATTCAGAGAAAAAATGTATAGCAAAATATAAATTCAGAAATCAGAGAAAAAAAGTCAAAATGACAGGATAAACTCAGAATTCAGAGAAAAAATGTATTGCAAAATATAAACTCAGAATTCAGAGAAAAAAAGTCAGAATTGCGAGATATAAACTTAGAATTCAGAGAAAAATACAGTCCGAATTGCGAGATATAAAATCAGAATTCAGCGAAAAAAGTCAGAATTGCAATATAAACTCAGAATTCATAGTTAAAAAGTGTATTGCAATATAAACTCAGAATTCATAGTTAAAAAGTGTATTGCAAGTTATAAACTCAGAATGCAGAGAAAAAAGTTCAGAGTTGTGAGATATGAAGTCAGAATTCAGAGAAAAGGTCTAAATTGCGAGATATAAACTCTGAATTCAGAGAAAAAGAAAGTCTGAATTGCAAGATATAAACTAAGAATTCAGAGAGAAAAATTCTGAATTGTGAGACAAAAAGCGAATATCTTTTCTATTTAGTTTTTTTTAATTCCTTGGCAAAAAAACGGCTTCCATAAATACCCAGTGACATAACCACTCCCGAATGAAAATCAGAAATCAAAGTGCTATTCGTGAAGACAGAGCGAACCACTCGAGGAAGCAAGTAAGAAGTTAGACGCAGCTCGGTTATGGCATAATCAGCAGTTTATTGGTATTTTGCAAGCAAAAAAACAAGACTTAAAATGAGCCACACCACTAGCAGGTGGGAGCTGACAAGCAGAAGGGCGATCGGATAGAAGTGGCGGGACGCCGGCTTGTTAATAGCTACAGAGCCTGCTTCAGGGTCGTCCCATTGGGCAACCTCTCCCTGGGCCAAGAGACCGCTGAGCAGAAACGAGAGAGAGAGAGAGAAAGAAGCAAACACACAAACACATTCAACAAGACGTTAAATAGGTCAGTCCACACACACATACACACATACAATACACACTGAGAGTTTAAAATGATGGCAAAAATAAAGGTAAATGGAGACGAAAATTCATTAACTCGTGTGCAGAAGGAAATATCTGAAGCAAATGATTCTCATTCAATTCTGGCCCATTAATGGTTGTTGAATGTCTGTGTTTTTCCACCGATGTGGACGGAATAGCAAACAACAATAGTGAATCTATTGCAAAACAGCAAGTAATCAAATCTGAACTGAGTGTGTTGAGAGAGGCAGATTGGGCAATGCAAAAATGATACAAATATCTTTCTCTTGTGTTGTGCACAAAAACAAACATACTGGGCAACAAGTGTCGTCACAAACAATTGACTCCTTTAAATGAATCAGTCCAATAGACTGACAAATGAGACCCTGGACCACAAAACCAATCATAAGTAGCACAGGTATATTTGTAGCCAAAAATCATTAGGATACTGAGTAAAGATCATGTTCCATGAAGATATTTTGTACATTTCCTACCGTAAGTATATCAAAACTCAATTTTTGATTAGTAATATGCATTGATAAGGACTTCATTTGGACAACTTTAAAGGCGATATCAATATTTAGATTTTTTTTGCATCCTCAGATTTTCAAATAGGTGCATCTCAGACAAATATTGTCCTATCCTAACAAACCATAGTGGAAAGCTTATTTATTCAGCTTTCAGATGACGTATAAAGCTCAATTTAAAAAAATGTACCCTTATGACTGGTTTTGTGGTCCAGGGTCACAAATCAGTCGCATAATTCATAAGTTATGAGCCTCAGCTGCATCATTGATGACATGCTAAATTGCAAAACTAATCACCATTTTCAAACAGGTTTCTTAAACATTGCCTCACAAGTACTAAAATAATCATTGATGGATTCAAGTTAACAAAGAAACGTTCACTAAATGCTCACTATTGCTAAACATTTACTGCACCTCTTTCCGACACTTAACACGCCCTCGAATGAAATTGTTTAATTTGTTGACAGCATTATTTTACTGTGCAAATAGTGTATTGAAAACACCTGCTGCGTGTTCATATTAAATGCCATTCTGTGATGTTAAAGCAATCATTCTGAATTAAAAAGGTTTAACGTAAACCTTTTGATTTATATTTTTAAAAATCCAGTATTGTATTTCTAGATGCATGCACACAAAGGTCAGTCGAGGCGACCTGCACCTTCAAGAGTATAACAAACACTGATATTCTTTTGAAAGGGGATGAAAGAGTTTGGTTTTTGTCTCAGATTTACACAATATCTCATTGAAATGTCACAGTAAATCTATACAGCTGAGTGACCGTCACACAGCTTGACATGCATCCACATTAATCAGCACACGTGTCAGCTCAATTTTCTATTTTGGCTTTAAACCATTTCCGCAGACTGGTTCTGCTACGTAAAATCAACAGCCTTCTCATCTGCCACTGCAAAACAAACTACCTCGAAGCCTTCAGGGCTTCAACACCCACCACTACTAATAAGAGAATCGCCCATCAGCGCAGGCACTTCACATACACCATGAGCATCTTTAGCAGGATCTGATGACCTTGTGGTGTTCTAGAAAGAAAACTTGCAAATCATCTGTGCTTATTTTCTACATTTTTTTACTGTGCAAATAGTGTATTGAAAACACCTGCTGCGTGTTCATATTAAATGCCATTCTGTGATGTTAAAGCAATCATTCTGAATTAAAAAGGTTTAACGTAAACCTTTTGATTTATATTTAAAAAAATCCAGTATTGTATTTCTAGATGCATGCACACAAAGGTCAGTCGAGGCGACCTGCACCTTCAAGAGTATAACAAACACTGATATTCTTTTGAAAGGGGATGAAAGAGTTTGGTTTTTGTCTCAGATTTACACAATATCTCATTGAAATGTCACAGTAAATCTATACAGCTGAGTGACCGTCACACAGCTTGACATGCATCCACATTAATCAGCACACGTGTCAGCTCAATTTTCTATTTTGGCTTTAAACCATTTCCGCAGACTGGTTCTGCTACGTAAAATCAACAGCCTTCTCATCTGCCACTGCAAAACAAACTAACTCGAAGCCTTCAGGGCTTCAACACCCAACACTACTAATAAGAGAATCGCCCATCAGCGCAGGCACTTCACATACACCATGAGCATCTTTAGCAGGATCTGATGACCTTGTGGTGTTCTAGAAAGAAAACTTGCAAATCATCTGTGCTTATTTTCTCTGAAAAGGAAGTTTATGCCTCGTTATAATATGTTAAATGTTCAAAAAGAAGTCAAAGGCGTGCTGAAAACAACAGCAATGGGAAAGTATCTTTCCATGCAATGTGTTTGCATGGAAAAAATGTTCTGTTCACAATGCAATTTCAAGTGTTATCTTAAAGGAGAGTTGAATCGAACTAAACTAGATATTTTATCGAGACACAATGCTGTTTGGTTGAGTCAGTTTGTTTACATTGGAGACATGCAAATCATAGCTAAATGACTTAAACACTGCTTGAGCACATTTATCCTGATGCAGTGTTGAGTCTTAGCATGTTTGTCAAGCCATTTAGCAAATGAATCATATTTTGGTACCAAGTGAAGCAGCAGATGGAGGAACGTAAATATTTGAAAAGTAAAGCAAATAAATGAGATTAATCTAATTTTCCAAGCTCAAATAATTTCTTGGTGCTAAATGAGTAGTGGCAGACATAACTGCTATGATATTGAGTTCAAAGTGTGCAAAATAATTATATATAAAGTAAATACAGTCTATTCCAATCGACTTTAGTGTTGACAAGTGATAAAAACAAACAGCATGCACAAACATTGGGTAAAATACTGAGCTATTTTTAGCAATATCTTAAACAATTTTTTCAATATGAACAGTTCACTGTTTTTTTTTTTTTACATTATAAATAAACACAGTACATATACATATATTACGTAAACAAAAACTTTTTTTGGATGAGATTAATTGCGATTAATCGTTTGACAGCAGTAATATATACACATATACATGTATGTTTTTTTTCACTGAGCATGTTGTAATAGATTTTGGGATTGCATTCTCTTTAAACGGTACATGCTGGTCAAATGAAAGGATCTCATCAGACAGTATTTATTGCAGTGAGAGCGGTTTGGAATAGTTCTGTGACAGATTATAATATTTCAAAACAGAGCCTTTGTTTGGGATCAAACAGGATATTACTAGAGTATGTGTGCAACATGTAGTGAAATAAAATAAACATTTGATTACTTTTTTCCTACAAGATCGGCAGTGTGGGCCGTAAATATGTGCAGCTGCCAGTGAAAGTTTCCAGATGTTCCACATGGCTTCTTATAAAGCCTTTTTGTCTGTATGTATGTCTTCAGCTTCTCAATGCTCTTTTGTGGCAAAAGCTTCTGCCGCCTTTATTTCACAATAACATCTTAATAATAACAGGCTGCATGTGAGAATCATCGGATATCAACATGGATGTTAAACTTTTCACTGGGTCTCTCCTTTGGGATGTGAAGAGGAAGGAATGTTTCACATATTTTGGATTCTGTATCAGTTAATCTTCATGTAAAATTTACACTGGCTTGGATTTCAACCAAACTGCGAGGGCTCTGTTTCACAACATACATACAAGTATTTTAATGCATCATGGGTGAATGTTTTTTGTGCACAACACAATCAGATGCACTGGTATTGGGTTAACATGTAAGACAGACTTTATTATCAGCATTAGATGTCAAATGTCACGTTATGTGTAACGCTAAGTGTAAAGGAATAGTTCACGCAAAAATGAAAATGTGCTGAAAATGTTCTTACCCTCAGGCCATCCAAGATGTAGATGAGTTTGTTTCTGCATCAGAACAAATTTGGAGAAATGTGGGTGCCGTCAGAATGAGAGTTCAAACAGCTGATGAAAACATCACAATAATCCACAAGAAATACACACCACACCAGTCCAGTTCATCAATTAATGTTGTGTGAAGTGAAAAGCTGCGTGTTTGTAAGAAACAAATCCATCATTAAGGCATTTTAAATTTAAAACATAGCTTCTGGGTAAAATACGAGTCCATTATAATGCTTCCTGGAGTTATAAAGTTCATGTCCTGTTGTCCTCTCACATCAAAAGCCGTTTTGAACTCTTTTTGCTTGTAAACGGTGCTTGATCTGTGCAGATTTTTCTGCTGATTCAGACAAGATGACTTTTTCACTGAAGCATCCAATATTTTGGACTTGCATTTCAGCTGGAAACAATGGTTTGAAATGAAAAACATCTTATACATCACGCAGCTTTTCACAAGACATGAATTGCTAGACTGGAGTGGTGTGGGTTACTTGTGGATTACTGTGTGTTTTTATCAGCTGTTTGGACTCTCATTCTGACGGCACCCATTCACTGCAGAGGATCCACTGGTGAGCAAGTGATGAAATGCTACATTTCTCCAAATCTGATGAAGAAACAAACTTATCTACATCTTGGATGGCCTGAGTGCGAGTAAAGTTTCAGCAAATTGTCATTTCTGGGTGAACTATTCCTATAATGCATGCACATACAAGGAGAACAGATCTACGCAGAAATGGCTGGCGCTTACCTCCGCATGCAGTCCAGAGCTCGCACAAAGTAATCTTTATTGAGCTGGTGCTCGTCCCTCAGCAGAGAGCACTGCTCCAGTGTCACTGACATGGACGTCCTGTCTTTGGCACTTTTACAGCTGGTGAAGCGGATACCATTCATCCGTCGACAGATCTGAGGAGACATGTGACAGATGGAATCGTTTTTACTTACTTTCACTTCCTTTAATTAAAGGGGTAAGTGGAAATTTTTATTTTATTTTATATATGTATATTTTTTTATTCAACAAGACCACATTAAATTATATTATATAAAATGATATATATATTTTTTATGCATTTTTGATCAAAAATACAGTATTATTTGAAGAACAGAACGTACAAAAGAACACCATTCTTTGAAAAAAAAAAAAATCTAAATTTTTTTCTAACATTATAAACGTATTTACTGTCACTTATGTCAATTTAATGTGGCCTTGTTGAATAAAATAAAACAAAACAAGACAAATTTTACCCCCAAACATTTCAATGGTTGTGTACTGTATATATTGGTCACACAAACAAAAGACCAAAAATGCTACATTTTATAAGCCAGAAATTACTCTCTTGAAACTCATGATGTAAAAGATTACAATCTCTTACTTGAAATGCTGACCGTCACAGAAAATTTATTTGAATGCTCATTCAGCAACCTAATGTTTCCCAAATGTGAGGTTACGAAACAAATTGCACACACTTCCTGCAGACTCCATGACCTCAAACTCAGCCTCACCATTCCTGCAAGCCACAGGATCTCCACGTTCTTTCTCTTCTTGGTGACTACATTCTGGCCGAGGGTGTCGAGCAGTTCCTTGATGTCTGTCTGTGTCTGAAAACAAGGCAGGCCTTCGGAAAGAAGAGAGAAAAAGAGCAGACACTTGAGATGTCATGCATCAACAGGTTTAAAGAGGGCTCGTTTGTCCCTGTATCGACAAGCACTAAATATGAGATTGAAAAGTCTGGGGACATGTTATTTTTCTGATAAACAAGATGTGACATGCTGCGATGCAGCTTGGCATTCGTCTACTGGGAGCATTCATCATCTGGAGCCGTCACACTCCATAGACGTGATTGACATCAGAGAACAATGAATTCCTGCACTCAAATCCGTTAAACACGAGACGCTGCGCTCGACACAGACACTGCAGAAGTGTCGCATGAATGCCCATCGTCAGAAGTTGGTCTAAAAAACTAAATCAGTCGACTGTAGGCTTTTTGTTTTTTCGTTTGTTTTGTTTTCGTTTTCAGAAATAACAAAACAAGTGATAAATATAGACTTCAATATGAAAATATATTAAAACATTTTCCTGATTTGATTTAAATCTCTTTATCAGCCCACTATCAAAGTTTTACAATGTGTGTGTATATACAGTATATAAATATATATATACTGTATATATGTACACACACACACAGGAACCAGATGAGTCCTCTGCACAATGTGACTTTGCTGCAGCCTGGAATTGAACTGCTGGTTTCGTCTGGTCAGAGGAGAACTGGCCCCCCGACTGAGCCTGGTTTCTCCCAAGGTTTTTTCTCCATTCTGTCACCAGTGGAGTTATGGTTCCTTGCCGCTGTCGCCTCTGGCTTGCTTAGTTGGGGACACTTCATTTCCAGCGATATCGTTGCCTTGATTGCAAAGATATTATTTAAACTGAACTGAGCTGGATGATGACATCACTGAATTCAATGATGAACTGTCTTTAACTGAAAAATGAGTGTTTACTATTGTCATTTTGCATTATTGACACTATTTTCCTAATTAATGCTGTTCAGTTGCTTTGACACAATCTGTATTGTTAAAAGCGCTATATAAATAAAGGTGACTTGACACACACACACACACACACACACACACATTTTCAAATTCAAATGCATTTATTTAAAATAATTTAACAGAAAAATCATTTGTAACATTATAAATATCTTTTTGATAAAAGTCCCATTATAATAAAATGTAAATAATTTTTTTTTAGTTACAGTAGTTAATTTGAGTTTAAACATGACAGTCTCAGTATTAATCTTTTTTTTTTATTATTATGGGTGAATCTCAGTTCTTCCTCAAAATTAAAAGAAATTTTCAAATTCAAATGCATTTATTTAAAATAATTTAACAGAAAAATCATTTGTAACATTATAAATATCTTTTTGATAAAAGTCCCATTATAATAAAATGTAAATAATTTTTTTTAGTTACAGTAGTTAATTTGAGTTTAAACATGACAGTCTCAGTATTAATCTTTTTTTTTTATTATTATGGGTGAATCTCAGTTCTTCCTCAAAATTAAAAGAAATAAATGAGAAATTAGTAATAAGAATGTTGAGAAATAGTAAGAATGTTGCAGAAATGTTTATTTTTCAATATTTTGTTTATTTATCTATACATATGCATATTTTTTTATTATCTGTGTGTTGTTGTCTCTGTGTACTGGAAGCATGTGACACTAAAACAAATTCCTTGTATGTGCAAACATACTTGACAATAAAGCTCTTTTTGACTTCTGACTAAAGAAAGTGAAAAGTTTTGTTTTTGCAACTTTAATATCAACATCAGTCATTTTTGCAGTGCACAATACCAAGTTGATAACTAGTTTCTAAATATATTGTTCCCAATGTTTGAATAAAAGTAACTGATGAATGACTAAATGCAATATAAAAAGCTCAGTTTCTCGAATGATGAACTTACATTCAGACGGCAGCGTGTTGGTTAAGGATTTATAGTAACCTTCAAGAATCTCAAAGTTCTTCTGGTTTATTCTCTCCTGTAAAGATATATCACCAAATCTGAGAGGGAGACACACAGAGAGCACAAGCATCATGTTCCAGCTCAGACACGCTTCACCGAGCATTTATGCTTGTAGGGATTAAATTCCACTTCTATCAGTCAGTGCTTGTACCTCTCAGCGATGGTTTGTTGCTCGTTGATGCCCACGTTGAAGAGCACGGGGAGCACGCGTAGCGGCTTGCCCTGGCGCAGCTCATCCGGGAGCGTTTGGAAGGCATGATGTGGGAGAGGCACCTCGACAGTGTAACGGTCTCTGGGACAAAAACAGGTTACATTTCCAAACTCTGTCAATACCAGCATGTTCCCACAGCTTCCTTGGACTCACTTGCACTCACACAATGCATCCATATTAACACAGTGCACTTCCATAATACCATAATTTTGTAATGGTTTTTAAAAGATGTTTCATATGCTCACCAAGGCTGCAATTATTGGATCCAAAACACAGTAAAAATAGAAATGTTGTGAAATATTATTGCAATTTAAAATAACTGCTTTTTATGTTAATACATTGTCAAATGTAATTTACTCCTGTGATCAAAGCTGTATTTTCAGCATCATTATCATAATGACTACACCAGCAAAGCATGGCAATACTTCATCAGTGAAGAATAATGGTGGGTCGAAAACCAAAAGTGAATGATAGGAATCACTGACTGTGTCCAAACAACACAGAACTACTGTAGCAATGTGAAGGTAAACCTCACACAAAACCTGACCACAAAGCCACCATCCATAAAAAAGCTGGGAAATTAAACACGTGACTATAACTTTTGGTAATGCCATGCTCGACCAGTTACGCTCACATACAAATAACTGGTTTATAAAAATGTTGTCTCTAACTTCAAGGTTATAGTTAACTGAAACTAAAACTAAAACTAAAACAAGAAGTAAAAAAATAAATAAAATAAATGATAACTGAAGCTATATATATATATATATATATATATATATATATATATATATACAATATAAATAAATTAAATATATATATACACACACATATATATATCATATATACACACACACACACATATATATATAGCATATATACACACACACACACATATATATATATATAGCATATATACACACACATATATATATAGCATATATACACACACACATATATATAGCATATATACACACACACA
>NW_015505431.1:1228628-1244562 GCF_001515645.1 Sinocyclocheilus grahami
TATATATATATATATATATATATATATATATACAAAATAAATTAATTAATTATATATATACACACACATATATATATTGCAAATTTTCAATTTAACTTGATGCACTAGAATAACTATGAAATAAAAATTTATAAAAACTACACAGGAATATAAAAACGAATACAAATGACAAAAAAATTACTAAAACGTTAACTAAAATTTAAAATAAAATAGAAAATATAAAGAAAAAAACTAATTCAAAATGTTAATAAAACTACAATAATACTGCCTAACTACCCTGTTTGAATTGCAAATTTTCAATTTAACTTGATGCACTAGAATAACTATGAAATAAAAATTTATAAAAACTACACAGGAATATAAAAACGAATACAAATGACAAAAAAATTACTAAAACGTTAACTAAAATTTAAAATAAAATAGAAAATATAAAGAAAAAAACTAATTCAAAATGTTAATAAAACTACAATAATACTGCCTAACTACCCTGTTTGACCAGAAATGTTGATCTTGGAACACGGCACGCTGTACCTCACTATCTTAAGGCACAGGAATGATATCATAAGCAACGAAATTCTCTAAACATTACCCGGGAACACAGTTGACACAGTAATCTCCCCACCGGCACTGCCTCAATAGATTAACTTTCTCTGAGCACAGCAAACAATCGCAGTCATTCATGAGTAATTCAAACACACTTCATCAAACAAAAACAACAGCCTCCAGCACTTCACACTGCAAGAAAGATGAACTGAGGTCAAACCCGTATCGTGTTAAGAAGCATGTTCAAGCACTTGACTGTAATCTGTGATCTAAGGATCACAACTGGAAGTGTGTTTATTTCAAAGTTTGGTCACTGCGGGAAACAGTCATACAGCAATCATACGCAGAGAACTAAAGTGCACAATAAAGCATCAAGACACTCGAGGCTGAATTACAGTCATTTTACCACATGAACAGTGCCAAAACAGTAGTGAAGTGTCATGTGGCCAAGTATGGTGACCCATACTTGGAATTAGTGCTCTGCATATATCCCATCCAAAGTGCACACACACAGCAGTGAACACACACACACTGTGAACACACACCCGGAGCAGTGGGCAGCCAGTTTTTGCTGCGGCGCCCGGGGAGCAGTTGGGGGTTCGGTGCCTTGCTCAAGGGCACCTCAGTCGTGGTATTGAAGGTGGGAGAGAGCGCTGTACATTCACTCCCCCCCACCTACAATCCCTGCAGGTACGAGACTCCAACCCGCAACATTTGGGTTACGAGTCTGACTCTCTGTTAGAAAACACTCTCTGTCTTTCTGTTGATTCCAGATGTGTCTCACTCCTCCTTTTTCTCCCTCTCTCTCATTCTTATATATACAACGCATTCTCTCTGAATTCCTCCTTCTGTATCCATCTCTCTCTCTTGATATTATGTTTTAAATATGTCTTACTTATATGCGAAGTATGCATGCTTAAATGTATACATCGCATTAACTTAATTAATTAGTTATGAAAAAAATAATGCGATTAAAATATTTTAACGCAGTTAACGCACTGGCCCCGCCCCCAGACCTGTACGTCATCTTACATTTCATACAGTTGACTGCTGACAAATAATGCAGGGCAACATCTCCATAAATGCAGCTATGCCCTAAAATTCAAGATATTGGTGCAAAAAATGCCCCTGTATGAGTTTTTGTCTAATATTTATACCATGGGATAAGTGATATCACACGAGTAGGGAGAGCAATTTTACACAAGTGCTGATTTTGTCCAGAATATAACGAGTGCAAATGTGATTTTATACAACAGTTCAGTAAAAAATAAGTTGATATTGTGTTATATTTTAAACACAATATTATGTTTTTGCTCAATTTTGCAGAGAACATATTACCTTTAAAGCCATAGCAGAACTGTTGTGCGTCTCCGAGCAACACAGCAGTGATTCTGAATGAATCCGCGTTTTGAACGAATTGTGTGAACCAATGATTCAATAGCCTATTCATAAAGAGAGCCATTTACTCAATTCCTGAATGAATCAGCCGTTTGAACGAATCGAACGAATTAATGACTCATAAAGACATCTGCTGGCAGATTTAGTTTCTTATGTGGAGTATCATTTAATAAAAAACAACAATAATAATAAAAAAAAAAAAACATTAAAAGGATAGTTCACCTAAAAAATGTAAATTCTGTCATCATTTACTCACCCTCAAGTTGTTTCTAACCTTTCTTTGTGGAACATAAAAGACGGTATTTTGAAGACTGTTTGTCACAAAGCGGTTTTGCTTTGCAGTGACTTTCATCAAATTATCTTCTTTTATGTTCCTTAGTTTATGTTTGGCCGTTGTAGCCTAAACGTTTGTGTGTAATACATTTTATGTTGAATCAAATAAAAATGTCTTTCTACAGATACACTTTGCAATGTCTACTTGATACTTTCTCATTTAACACAATAATGGCTTTAATTTATCAGGGTAATGCCACAGTCAAAATTGACACATTATGTAATTAATTACATTCAAAATTTTAATTGAATGACAGCCCTACTATTAACATATTTGCTGACATATCGCTCGAGAATTACTGATTTAAAAATAAAAATTAAACTTTATAAAGAGTACTACTTGAGCACAATGCACATTTCTTAATATTAAGACTAAAATGTGTTTTAATATCACTATTAATATCAGAATCAGAATCAGAATGATTTTTTATTGCCAGGTATGTTTACACATACGAGGAATTTGTTTTCATGACAGAAGCTCCACAGTGTAACAGAATGACAGTGACAGAACAAAAACACAGATAATAAAAAATAGAAAAATAGAACGTAAATAAGGAATAAAAATATACAAATCGACAATTGTATGTACAGGTATATAACAATAGACAGTTGTATGTACAGGTATATTATGTGCAAATTGAAATGTAGACTGAGTGTGTGTGTTAGATAAATAAGTGTATGAGTGAATAAATAGTGTGTGTTCCACAGTTATTGTCAAGTGTTCATGAGATGGATGGCCTGAGGGAAGAAACTGAAAATAATAATATTGTATGATCACTATATAATATCAGTCTTTAAATGCAAGATATTTAAAGTGTACCTGAAGTATACTTGCAATAGTTGCATTTTAGCACAATCAAATATACTACAGTATATCTTTAGTTGGACTTCAGCAATACTTCCGCACAATTAAAGTGCACAAAATTAGTTGTTCCAGTTTAGCAGACTTCAAGTATACCAGTTTAGTATACCAAAAGTACAATTGCAGGGTATGTTTTATTAAGCACAAAACTATGTATATGTATTTGTAGTATACTTGGCACAAAACAAATGCGTTTGAAATACAGGGTATTATTTTTACTCTATATCGTTTTACAGTGTAGTTAATTATATTAACATTAGGGCTATGTTTGCCAAGCAATGTAGAAACTTGACATTTCATATGAAATGTGCAGTCATATGTGCAGGTTTCTCTTGAATAGTTGATTGTATTTCACTGTTTCAGACCACCAGAGATGGTCAATACATGGTGGAAGGAGTAGTGTCTCGTGCATCACATCGAGAATCTCGTATTAATTCAGTCTTTGTCAATGTGACTTTGACCGATGACCTGCCGGAAGCTATATCAGCTCCTGACTACGTCACGGTCTGTCTCTTTGTCATTGTCGCGGAGAGATCTCGTTGAGTGTGCACAGCTTTTGGGTTGGTGTTCGCTCCCCGCTACAGCTGTGTCTCAAGAGAGCAAAGACGGAGCACTTGCGTTGCATTATTGGATTCGTCATTGGATATTGTATTATATTGGATCCATTGGTTATCCAGGGTCAGAGGCGGACAGTAACTAAGTAAATTTACTTGAGTATCTGTACTTTACTTGAGTATTATTTTTTCTGGGAACTTATGACTTTAACTTCACTACATTTGAAAGACAAATATTGTACTTTTCACTCCACTACATTTCTATCAATGTCCTCGAAGTAGAAAGTCGTTACTATGTAGCAGCTTTGAAAGTCAGTAGGTGATTTTTTTCTTCTCTAAAACGTGACTTTCTTTTTTTCAGACAGTTTATCAGTAATCACTCTTGTAGGGCTACATGAAGAGATTTCCCAGCATTTTTTGAACACTGACCAGTGGGAAATAATAAGAAGTTAATATTGTGGTATATATTAGACTGATTTTGCTAAATTGTGTAGGTGAAAATATTACCTATAAAGCCACAGAAGAACTGTTGTGCGTCTCCTAATAAAACACAAAAGGTGTTGGACTTGAAGCAGCACTGCAGAGACCATTCTGTGTGTGACATCAAAGTACTGCGAGAGCGATTAGACAGCATTTAAAATGTTTGTTTTGATGTCAAATAAGTCTTGCTGTTTTGCTTTTTTGTTAAAGCAGTGTTGCTGTTGTAAAGTTATACATCTACAGTTGTGTTGCTGGGTTTTAAAGCAGGTTCGATTTTTTTTTTCTTCCTTATCAGTCTGTATTTACAGGATTTCACTGTCCACTCTGTTCAAATATGGATGAATGGCTACACATAGATGTGTGCACACACTGTCAGAACTGTGTGAGATCACTACCATCCAGCTTTTGTGGGGGTGGGTAGCGGTGTTAAAATCATTTTTTTTGTTTTGTTGTTTTCCCCATAGGTTTTTAACATTCTAAAAGCTTTATTCCAAATATACTACAAGCTAGTCAGTGTATTCAGCAGGTGTAATGTATTCTAAGTTGCTTCAGAAGTATTGCAAGTACTACTACGTACAACAATAAAACAGTGCATTGACATAAAAAAGGACAAATACTTTTGGTACTTAAGTATTTTAAAAAGCAAGTACTTCTGTACTTTTACTTAAGTAAAAATCTGTCTTTACAACTTTTACTTGTAATGGAGTAATGGTTTGACCAGCAGTATCTGTACTTTCACTCAAGTAATGGAGTTGAGTACTTTGTCCGCCTCTGTCCAGGGTCCTTAAAAGTGGTGTTGCAGTCGCTGTGGTAAGTACTGTTAGAACTTATTGGTTTACAAGGGTTCTGTGTTCACCGTGTGTGCATACCTGTGCATTCAGACTACTGTTGCGCTCACTGGTAAACCAGGGCGTCGGTTATTGCGTGCGGTTATTATTGCAGTACTGTATTATCGCTGTTATTAACCCATTGGTTGACCAGGGTTATTTTTCCTAAAGGCATAGGCACTATGGCTGCCTCATGTTCTACATGTTCAGGTCCTATGGACCTTATGGATGCACATATTCACTGCCCTGCCTGTCTGGGCATCGACCATCTTAAGGAGGCTTTAACTGAACCTTGCCCAGAATGTAGTCAAATGCCATTGGAAATTAGGCAACAGAGACTGACAAAGTTTGAACCGTGAAGTGAAGATTTCTTAATACCAGTCAAGACTAGGACTCAGACAGGTAGCAAGCGCTCAGCTATCAAAACTGAGGGGCCTCCAAAAAAGAAATGAACTCTGACTGCAGCACTATCTCACCAGGTAGTTGAATTAGCTAATGCTGTGCAGGTCATTCAGGCTTTGTTGGCTAGGTCATTTCCGTATGCGACTCAGAGCGTAAATTAGGATGTGAGAGCATGTTAATAACGCACAGTCTTGAGTGGCTTATTATTTTTATAAAACAGTTTTAACAGTTCTATACAGGTCCACTGAAGACAGGAAGACAGGGTGGCATATATCGAGCTCTGCCCCTTTTTAAATAATAGCATTTTGTTTAAATCACAGCTCACCACTGCGGCAGTTCGCGAGACAATGCGAAACCAGACTTTTCACTGGTTACGGATGAGCAGGACTGATACATACCCTTGGAGGAGACTTCTTGTGCACTCTCTCAGTCTCAACACTCTCATAGCGATGAGGGCTCAAGTCTGCAGGGTGCTGGTTCTTCGGTGGCATTTTCATTGCAGGACACAATCAAGATGGCCCTTGCTAAATTAAATCTGGACCCACCCCCTCCGGCGTTGGGACCTTCAAACCTCTTGCGTCGGTCGGTTGCTTGGCCAGACGATTTCCTGATACCTAGCTGCCCAGACTTTACTGAGGTTGTTTTTTCAGCTTTTCGCTCTGCTCCTTCTTCCAGACCGGATCGAGCGGCGCGCACATTGGCTGCGATGGCTGATGCCCAGGATAAAGGTCTTGGTAAAATGCTCTCGGTAGAGCCGTGTATTTCTTCATTGATTGTGTCCCCGGATGAGGCCCTTAAGCAGGAGCTATGCTGCCCTAACCTGGAGGGCAGGCGTACTGATGATTTGCTGGTTCGTGTTTATAACACTGTATCAGAATTGACTCGTATTGGGAATTCTATGGCGCATTTGCTGTTGGCACTTCATTCGACCATGTCATCAACAACACAGGATAATACTCCATCAGAACTGCTTGAGGCTTCTCTCCAGGCTTTGGGATCCATGGCTTTCTCTAGTGGGAAAGCTCTTGGACTTATCACACAAGCAAGACGGCAGGTGTGGCTGGCTCAGTCCAGGCTCCCTGAGGTATGTCGCAACAACCTCCGCCAATTGCCATTAGTGTCTGGTCAAATCTTCGGTCCAGCTGCTCAGGAGGCCCTTGAGCGCAGGGTAAGGGCAGCTGAGTCTCGTTCCCAGCATATTGGGCATAGCGTGAGCTACCCTGCAGTAGCTGCACAATGGCTACCTGCTCGTCATTCAACTTTGCAGCAGCATAGACAGTTCTCGTTTCAGGCCATCAACTCGCCCTGCACCTCCTCACCAGCGTGTCCCCAAAGATAATGGAAATGTTCCCCGGCGTCGCTAGGAGTTCAGAGTCTGGGACAGGACAGTTTTCGGCCTTACAGTTACATCCTTGCAGGGCAATTACAGACAACCAGTAGACCCCCATGTCCAACCCGGGGGGTTCCAATCAAAATATTTTCTTGTTCGGAAGAAGGATGGAAGTTTCAGGCCCATCCTGGATTTCAGGCGCTTAAACAAGAGCCTCAAGTGGATTGTAGATGTTCGACATGCAATCGAACCCGGAATGTGGTTCACTTCAGTGGACCTGAAGGATGCGTATTTTCACATCCTTATCGCTCCACATCACAGAAGGTTCCTTCGGTTCACTTTTCAAGGCAAAACTTATCAGTTCAGGTGTCTTTCCATTCGGCTTGTCTCTTTCTCCCAGGGTGTTCACACGCGTCATTCAGGTGGCGCTGGAGCCACTGCAACGAGAAGGCATCCTGATTCTTCCATACCTGGACGATTGGCTGTTGTGAGCCAGATCATACCAACAGGCTGTCAACAACACACAGCGTCTGTTGTTTCATGTAGCCACCTTGGGTCTAAAGGTGAACTTTCAGAAGAGCTGCCTAACCCCAAGCCAGTCAGTGTGTTTTCTGGGAATGCAGTTGGATTCCAGGGCAATGAGAGCTATTACAAGCTGCCCTTCATCAGCTTCCTACGACTGGCAGGCCTTCTCACAGCAGCATCATCAGTCATCCAACTGGTCTTTTTACATCTTCGCCTATTTCAATGTTGGGTAATAGCCAGACATTTGTCACCAGTTCGCAATCGACCCACACTGGTTCGGGTCACAACCTATTGTGCTGCCTCCCTGAGAATTTGGAGAAGGGACAAGTTTCATCAGAGGGGAGTTCCAATTGGGCCGCCCCCAGCACGCAAGGAGGTGATAATCACGATGCCTCCCTCAGTGGGTGGGGAGGACTGTGGCAACACCGAGGTGTACGGGGCAGATGGTACCCACAGTTAAGGGCCTCTCACATCAATCTTCTGGAACTGGGCAGTGTTTCTAACTTTGAGACATTTCAGGCAAGAACTGTCGGAGAGACACATTCTGGTAAGGACGGACAATAACACAGGGGTATTTTTAATCAACCACCAGGGGGGCACAAGGTCCTTACCCTGTCTCCAGTTAACTAGAAGGCTCCTGTGTTGGACATACAAGCACTTCCCTTCAGTCAGAGCAACTCACATTCCCGGTTGCTGCAACAGTGTGGCGGACTCACTTTCCCATTCGGGACCAAGACCAGGGGAATGGTGCCTACACAAGGAGGTTGTTCAGTCAATTTGGAAGAATTACAGGACAGCAGTCGTAGACCTTTTTGCCAGAAAATCGACAACACATTGTCCGCTATGGATTTCAGCGCAGGAAGAAGAGGGCTCATTGGGACAGGATGCTCTGACCCACTAATGGCCAGATCTGCTCCTCTATGCCTTTCCTCCAATTCCTCTTCTTTGGTCTGTCCTGAGGCGGGCGCAGGAGAGGCATCACAGACTCCTTCTAGTGGCTCCTTGTTGGCCAGCAATGCCTTGCTTCAGCCTTCATTGACTCTGACAACTGGCCCGCCTCAGCCGCTGCCAGTTCAGAAGGATCTGCTTTCACAAATGGACGGAGCGTTGTGGCATCCTTTCCCGGACAGGCTGAAATTGTACATCTGGCCCCTGGGGTTGAGAGGATGCTATCCCAGTGTTCAGCGGGAGTGAGTAATACGGTCATCAGTGCTAGGGCTCCTTCAATGCGCCGCACTTATGCAAGTAAGTGGAAGCAGTTTGTCTCTTGATGCGCAGACTGGGCTCTCAGTCCAATTGATTGCCCGATCAGTGTGGTGTTGGACTTCCTGCAGTATTTGTTGGATGCTGGACGCTCTCCAGCTACACTTAAAGTGTTTGTGGCTGCCCTGTCAGCCCACCGGGATCCTGTGGATCAGGTATCAATCGGTGCGAATAGACTAGTGGCGGCTTTTCTTAAAGGGGCTGTACGTCTGAAGCCACAAGTACGGGCAGTATGTACCCAGTGGGATTTATGGGTGGTATTGGACAGGTTGTGTTTAGCACCCTATGAGCCTGTTGAGCAAGCAGACATAAGGTGCCTCTCTATGAAGACAGCGTTTCTGTTGGCCATAACGTCAGTCAGAATAGTCAGCGAGTTGCATGCATTGTCGGTGAGTTCGCAGTGTCTCAGGTGGGGACCAGGGGATAGTCAAGTTACACTCTGGACGAATCCAGCCTTTCAGCCCAAGGTATTGTCACCTCAGTTCACAAATCAACCTATTCAGCTGGCAGCGTTCATGCAGGAGGGAAGGGGCAGCCCTATTTCCAGTCCGTATGTTGAAGCAGTATGTATTGAGGACTGCCTCATGGCATGTCACGGACCAGCTTTTTGTCTGTTTTGGACCCGGCAAGAAATGTGCACCTTTGTTGAAACAAAGGCTCGCTCACTGGGTGGCGGACTCTATTGTTGAAGCATATCGTGCAACAGGCCGTGTATTGCCTGCAACTGTTAAATGTCATTCCACTCAGGCAGTGGCCACTTCTTATGCAGCATTACGTGGTGTGCCTCTTTCGGAGATATGTGTGGCAGCTACATGGGCATCACCTTGCACATTCACAAGGTTTATCTTATGACTTAACGTGGCCCCTTCTCCCTTGATCAGTTTTGCCATACAGTGGGTACGGAAAGTATTCAGACCCCCTTAAATTTTTCACTCTTTGTTATATTGCAGCCATTTGCTAAAATCATTTAAGTTAATTTTTTTTCCTCATTAATGTACACACAGCACCCCATATTGACAGAAAAACACAGAATTGTTGACATTTATGCAGATTTATTAAAAAAGAAAAACTGAAATAACACATGGTCCTAAGTATTCAGACCCTTTGCTCAGTATTTAGTAGATTACATTAATGAGGAAAAATTACTTAAATGATTTTAGCAAATGGCTGCAATATAACAAAGAGTGAAAAATTTAAAGGGGTCTGAATACTTTCCGTACCCACTGTACTTACAGAAGATGCTTGAGCTTATATCCTCATGACTTGGCTGTATTCGTCTTCCATGTATTGACCGTCTCTGGCGGTCTGAAACAGTGAAATAGAATGCTGGTTACTGGAGTAACCGTGGTTCTATGAATGGTGGAAGACCGCCAGAGTCTCTGGTGATTGAGAATGACTATGAGACCGACCGTGATGTAGTCAGGAGCTGATATAGCTTCCGGCAGGTCATCGGTCAAAGTCACGTGTGACTGATTAATATGAGATTCTCGATGTGATGTGCGAGACACGACTCCTTCCACCATGTATTGACCGTCTCTGGTGGTCTTCCACCATTCATAGAACCACGGTTACTCCAATAACCAGCGTTTTACTGCATTTAGCAGGTTATTTTGGTGTGATTGCGTATCTGATGGAGGATACTCACTGTAAGTACTCAGCAGGCTCTCAAACTGGGCCACCAGCCCGACGGCATGCAGCTGTCTGAGAAAGCCCTTATCCTCCAAACCTGCGTATAATCGCATGACAAATCCACATGCCAGCGCAGCCAGCTGCAGATACACAACACACATATCTTCACAAATGCCTTGTCACAATAATAAATGTGAAGCATAAACAAACAACTTGATGAATTATATCAATGCTTAGAGATTGATTTAAACACAGTTTGGAATAGTTTTTCATCAAAGTGAAAACACATTTTTTCAAAACACACTTCACTAAACTGAAGGCCAGATAGTTTGTGTCTGGTCACTCACTGCTTGGCTGAAGACAGCATCCCGTCTCTGCTGCAGCTGCAGGCCCTGGGCCGTGCTGCACACCGCCTCCTGGAGCAGGACGAAGCTCATTGAGCGCCTCGCTCTCTCCGCTACATCTGCCACACACTCCTTCAATGACTGAACCAGGATGCCAAGCTGATCCCACCAAACCGCAGCTGTCACGGGAGGATCTGGGGGAAAATATGACAATTGTGATGCAGCTTTCCAGTAATGTGTTTTCCAGACCATTCAGAGTGACCTGGTTTCTACTAGTACACAGATGGTTAGTATTAATGAGAATGAAACTGGATATTTGAGATTGCGAAATAGCTATTAAGCTATTGATTTGATTTGCTTGTGGTTTGTTTAAAGCACTTGTCTTGAAAAGGAGGTTGCTAACAAGCATTTAAATTAGAGGTTGTTGGTGATATTAAACATAATCATGCCAAACAGGCAAAATAATTTACTCCCTTTAACAGCCTAATTGTGTTTATTCACACACTTACAAACTATTCTAACTCAAACTTTCAGGGAAAGTTTGTAAATGAAGTCTGAAAGCATTGTTGAAGCTTAATGGGTAGTGATGTTGAAGTCATGTGATCGTGGTTTAGTTTGTTTTAAGCCGACTGTATTTAGGGTTCAAAGTTTATAAAAGTTGTGAACAAAACGTGTAAATATCATATACTTGTTGGCCACAGTGCATATTTCCTGCAATAACTCAAAAACCAATGGAAAAATCCTGTTGGATATTGGAAGCAGGGTGATGCAACTTTCAGGATTAGCCTATAAAAATACATCATCACTGCAGTGCTCTATTGGCTAGAGAAATGAACAGTTTTGGTTATGACAGCACTGTAAAATAATTAGCAGTCATTGAACCTGAAGTAAATGTAGTAGTAATTTATTTATTCTTTGTGCACTTTTGTTCATGTTTTTTGAGGACGACAGCATTATACAACTGGTCTATGTTGACATTTATCTAATCTGACTCGCTTGCTTCAAGTGACAGATGAAAAAAAAAATCCATGGGAAGTATTTCCATTTTCTTTTAATGACAGTTAATAAGCCTGTTTATTTATGGATGCATGACTACATTGCAACTAGCACTGTGTGATTTACACTGCTGGGTAAGGGAAAGGATTTAATGGAATAAAGAAGTTATAAAAGTTTTATAATCTACAATTAATAAAGTTTTATAATCTACTATTACAATAATGGCACAGTTAGTTTATGAGTGCTGTATGCAGGAATTAAAAACTACATCTCTTTCCAACATGTATAAAGCAGCCCACCCGCTGGTAAGATTACAATGCAATTAAAGTGCTCTGAGAAGATAGCGGATTAAGCTTTAGAATAAACTGTGTTTGATGCTTGAGGCATGCACGGGTCTGTTTGTTATCTAAATGACAGACTAAGACAACTACAACTCTTATCAAAAGTTCCAAAAACTGGGAGACAGAATTAGATCAAACTTAGCAGATATGATCTTTGGGACACTAGAGACTAAGTCTTGGCTTCCTTGTCTAAACATGGTATGAACATCCATGTTTTTGCTCCATCGATGAAAATAGCTCCAAATAAAACCACAGAGTGTCCAAGCAATACACAGTAGTGGTGTCTCATTAATTAATCAGTGTTTATGAACAGGTTTCTTGAAAAAAAAAACATTCAATGACTCACTCATCTAAAGACAGTCACATGCTTTGTTTCTGAATGAATTACATTTTTTTAAACAAACTGGTTGAACAAATGATTCAATGACTCGTTCGTAAAGACAGTCACATGCTTGCTCTGGAATAAATCAACATTTTGAAAAAGTTGGATTAACAAACGATTCAATGACATAAACACAGTCACATGCTTTGCTACTTGAATGAATGAATCATTTTTGAAAGAATTGCTTGAATAAATGATTCAATGACTCACTCATTAAGACAGTCACTTGCTTCGTTCCTCAACATTTTTAAATGAATTGATTGAACAAACAATTCAATTTCCCCTTTTAAAGACAGTCACTTAATTTGCTGCTGAATGAGTTAATGTTTGTGACTGAATCGGTTGAACAAATGATACAATGACTCACTCATAACAGCAGCCACTTGTCTCATTCCTGACTTAATCAGTGCTTTTGAACGAATAACTTGAATGACAAATTCAATGAGTCACTCTTAAAGACAGCCACTTCATTCCAGAATACATTTCTGTTAAACAAATTGGTTGAAAAATGATACAGCAACTCACTCATAAAAACAGTCACTTGCTTCATTTCTGACCGAATCAAAGTTTTTGTATGAATCAATTGAACGAATGATTCAATGACCAACTCTAACAAATAATTCAGTAACTCTCTCATAAAAACAGTCACTTAATTTGTTGCTGAATGAGGTAATGCTTGTGAACAAACCGGTTGAACAAATAATTAAATAATTCACTCGTAAAAGCAGCCACTTCATTCCTAAATTAATGAGAGTGTTTAAACTAACCAGTTGAATTAATAATTTATTTGTAATATTTTTTATGACATTTTTTTAAATTTTCACCTTTTTACCACATCACTAATCACAGAAACCATTGTTTATTTATATAAATGTACATTATATGTATAATTTTAATAATCACTGCAAAAACATGTTAACATGTTCAGGCACCTTCCATTTTCTTCATAAAAATCGATTCTAAATGTCAAACACAGCTGCCCTGTTGAAATTTCACATGCCCTAGCTTGATATTCTTGCAATTTGTCATTCAGCTCTGTGATTTGCAATAAATCATTTGTTTTAGAAAAAAAGTGCATGAGAAAAGAACTTCAATCTTTAATCTACGAACTAGATCTGCCTTACTCCTTTCATGAGCATCTGTTTTGCAACAAGCCCTGCGTTTGAATTTGTTTTGCATTAGTCATCAGATTTTTGGCAGTATTATCCTTGCTTTGCATTGAGTGGTTTTTTCAATGACCCCATTTCACAAGAACATTCATTGAAAGAGTCACGTTCAATAGTTTGGTTCCCTCCCAGGGTGTATTCACACCCATGATCGGAATAGCTGTCTTTATTAAATTCCTTACTTTTTATGTGCATGACACGAGACATCAACCTAAAAACCGGTCCGACATCATTTCATCAAGCCTTTGAATGACAGCTGATTTCATGTGTTATGTGAAGTATTTGCACAGACACAATAACGTTTTATACAATACATTGCATATAATGTTGACATTGTCACACAAAATGTAAATACTGCTGGCAATGATCGTGCAAAGATGCAATCTTCTGTAAGGAGAAAATATTAGCACACATTTGCATTCTTGTTAACAAACGATTCAGTACTTTTGCTACATTTAAACTATGAAACTGCTGCAATAAAAATATATTATGAAAACCACACCACATTTCTGAAATCAATCATAAATAATTAATGACCAATTGCTTTAACATGACAGGAAGGCTTAGCCTGCTTGCTTTGAATTCCAACTTTACGCAAAATGTGAATTTGGAGAACTGTCAGAAATGAAATGTAATATGAGCTCAGCATAAAAAAAGCATAATTGCCCTTCAGTAAATTCTTTATATTGTAGATTGCAACAGGCAGAACCGCAACATGTAGTTTCAGATAATGTCCCAGTGATGGCAGCATTGGCTGCATTAAAAACTCTCAGGTTTTGCACTCTTGCACTGCTTGTCATTGGCTGCACAGTTTTTCTTTTACTTTAATAGCACTGAGTGTCAGAAGTTTCCTTTAACTATTCCTGTCTGACAGAAGATCTGTGGATGGTGCTAATATTCATCTCTCAACTGACAGATCTGACAAGTGCTAAAAAAAGAAATGCTGTGGGTTGTTATTAAAGCATGAAAAAAAAAGTACAACCAGTGAAAAATTCTCACAGAAAACGTCTCGAGTGAAGTGGAAAATCCGCCATTAGAAGCTTTTCTAGGATGCATGAAGTTGGCAACTCGTCTGAAATATTATTATTAAAATTATGAAGAAAACTTAAACCTTTATGTATAATGCATTATACAGGTATTCAAAAAGTATGTTGTAACGCAATATATATATTCATAAATAAAATTAAAATGCATTATTACATTTTTAGATTCCTTGCTACATCTGAAACAGATTCTAAAATGCATGTGTTTTAATGCATTTTTTTTAAGGTGTAGCAATTAATATATAAGCATTAAAATGCATTATAACTCTGATTACCATTATCAGTGGGATCAAACAATGCATTGTAAGGTGCATTACAAGGCATAATTAATGCATTCAAATACTTTTAATAATCCATTGTATATAAAGGCTTCAAATAAAGTGTTACCCAAAATTCAAATGCAATTTCAAATCCTCATAATGGGGAGCATTAAGTGTAACAAGAATATTTAATTTTCGTAATTAATCCAGGGCAACGGCATAATTAATTCAGTCAAAAGCATGACAATGAAATGATACTGACACTTGTTTTTCCATTTTTCATAGTCTATGCCTCACCATAAAAGGAAATGAATTCACCTTTAGGCAGTTAATTGATCATCCAAGCAGCCGTTTGGCATATTTGACGTATTATTTTAGCGTTTAAGTATTTGCTGGTTCATAGCAGCTGCGGTCTTGAGTTGTAATTGATCATTTGAGCGTTTGTATCCAGTGTAGTTTGTCGTACCGGGACTGTGTGAGGTGATGACGTCTGCCAGCGGGTGGCTGGGCGCTGATTCCTGGTTGTTGTTGTCTTGCTCCTGTAGTTTATCCACCAGGGCGATGACGCAGTTCAAACTCTTCGCCACACTGGCCCAGACCCTGTCCTAGAAGAGCCAAAGCAAACGTTAACGGACCGACACTTACAGCACAGAGACCTGACACGTAAACATTTTGAGTTTATTTGCTAGCCAGACCAGTGTGATCCTAGCATACTCGTATGTATTTTATATACTGTATGTTTCATCCACATGGAAAATGTTACAGAGAAACATATGAATAGAAATACAGTACAAACTCAAACACACACATGTATGTACTGTAAACATGTTAATATTTAACAGATTAGCTTCGAATGATCATTTGATTTATTTTAGGGTTCATTTAGATTCTTAAGCTGTGTTTTTTAGCTAAGTTCAGTTTTCTAGTTAATTTCGTTTCTGAAGCTGTGCTCGACTCCTTTCCAGAAGTTTCTTCAACAACCAAAAGATGACATGTTTCCGTCTGCCTGTTTTTGGCTTCTTATTACAGAAACGTCCTATCTTAAAACTTAAATTAAGATCTAGACAAGTTCAACAGAATGTATATAGTTCCTAATTGAAATTCGGCATGGTTACTAAGTCAGGATGTTTCTGTAATATGGCTCCTGATCTCATTAAAACCACTGCAAAAGCTGCGCACACACACACACACACACACACACACACACACACACACACACACACACACACACACACACACACAAGCGCACCGCAGAA
>NW_015505431.1:1244685-1259195 GCF_001515645.1 Sinocyclocheilus grahami
AGAAACTCCGCGCACACACACACACACACACACACACACACACACACACACACACACACACACACACACACACACAAGCGTACCGCAGACCACAACCGCTCCAACTATCACATACAATTCAGCTTCAGCTCTGGTTTAATAGGGCTGATGTTGTTGGTTAACATTTTTTACTCGGAAATATTATATAGAGCACCAAAAGATAAGACGGTCTCCCCATGCATTACATTTAAAGCTAAAGGAGGAGGAAAACAAACATGCACGTTTGAGACTTTAATAGTAAAACATCCTTGAAAGAGAGTGTGTTTGCTCTTTCTATTTTATTGTACCTTTTATGGAGAGAGAGAGACAATAATATGACTTCTCATAATATTTAACTAAGCACTTACTGGTTACACCTATGACATTTATGCAAATTGATAAAAGCAGCACTTCTATTGGCTGACAGAGTAAAAAAACGACATGAACATAAAACATTCTGACAGGAAAAATGATCAGGCAAACGTCAGGCATGGCTTCTCCTTCCCTCCTGTGAGCGGCGCTCAAGGGCACGCAAGTTATTTTGCCATTGATTAGAGATGCTTGTCTTATCTTGGCCTCTAATCCTCTCCTGTTAGCCACGGTTATAACACACACACACACACGCACACACACACACACTCTTGAAGGCAATTACAGGAGGCAGACACCACAGCTTCACATCCACGTTTCACAGCACCACTGACTAAACAAACACAACACACTCTTAGTATGTGACTTGAGTTTGTAGTCACCCTTCAGTTTGTGTGGTAAAGCTTTCTACTATCAGATGCTACAGTAATAGTGGTTGCCGTGTGTGCTGATGTCACTGGCTCGGTTGCTAACCTGATCCCTGTCTGGCCTCTGGCCCTGTGGAATGACTGAACCTCTCAAGATCCTATCAAATATATCCGAGCTCAAGCGCTGTCAGACTCTCTGAAGTGCTGCAGACACAAGCAGCAAATGTGCAGAGTATGGAAGCCCGTCTCCGCCACTGAATAACAAATAAAGACAATTGGGACTTCTTTTCTCACAATTCAGATTTTTTCTTGCAATTGCAAGCTTATATCTCGCCATTTTGACTTTATAACAGGCAATTGCACGGTTATGTCTCACAATTCTGTGAAAAGTCAGATATAAACTCACAATTGTGAGTCTGAATTGCAAGACAAACATGCAATTGTGAAAAAAAATTAGAAAAGTGAGTATCTCACAATTTTGACCTTATTTCTCGCAATTTTGTTTATTTCCCGTAATTCTGACTTTGTAAGAAGCAACTGTGTTTATAGCTCACAATTCTGAAAAAAGAAGTCAGAAATGCAAGATATAAACTTGCAACTGTGAGAAAAAAGTCTGAATTGTGAGAAATTAAGTCAGAATTGCAAGATATAAACATCTTGCAATTCTGACCTTGTAACTTGCAATTGCGAGATTATATCTCACAATTCTGAGGAAAGTAGTCAGAATTGCAAGAAATAAACACACAATTTGCATAGAAAAAAGTCCAAATTGTGAGATAAAAAGTCACAATTACTTTTCTTTTTGTTTCGGACTATGAATCCATCCAGAGTGAGGATATCTAAAATGTTTTGATATTTTGAGCTGATTTTAGAATACATATTGTTTCCATTTGTCACGTTTCAAATGTTAAGGTTACAACTGAATCGGTCTGAAAAAAGAGTGATTTCTTAAAATTGTTATTTTCAAACCTCTAAATCTACTAATAAAAACTGCTCAAAATTAACCAAAATTAAAAATCATTCGCTTATAATGTCTGCACAGGAGTGACTTAGTGTTGTTTCCAAACAAAAGGAAATATCGATTGACCAGCAGTTTTTGGGTAACACATTACAAGTAACATGAGTTATATAATCAGATTACATTTTTCAAGTAACTAGTAAAGTAACGCATTACATTCAAAGTATGAAATATCTTAACTACTTTTTCAAACAAGTAACACAACCCTAGGAAAAAGTAATATATTTAAAATATATTTATTTCATACTAAATATAGTTCAAATCTATTAACATTTACTGACAAATTGCTTTAAAAAGACTTACTGATATAAAAATTATAATGAAACTTTATTTGGAATACTACTTGTGCACACTGCACATTTCTTAATATTAATCCTAAAATGTGTTTTAATGTCACTGTTGATGAGGATTGTATAATCTTTGAATAATATTAGTCTTTAAATGCAAAATAGTTAAAGTGTACCTGAAGTACTTGCCATACTTGCAACAGTTTCACTTTAGCACAATCAAACATACTTCAGTATGTCTTCAGTTGGACTTCAGGAATACTTCCGCACAATTAAAGTGCATTAAGCACAAAATTAGTTTAGTATACCAAAAGTACAACTGCAGGGTCTTTTTATTAAGCACATAAATATGTAAATGTATTTGTAGTATACATATCATGACATTTTATAGGGCTGCCCTCGACTAAGGATTTTTCTGGTTGACTAGTAGTCGTTCATTTGAAGCATTAGTCAACTAATCACACGTTTTTTAATAAACCGTTTAAATCATTATGAGCCTTTAATTGCCTACAAAGCCTAATAAGCGCTCAAGCACACGCATAAAGCTTGCCACAGCGCACCGGCAGAAGTAATGATTATGAATATGCCAGGGAAAAACAGTAAGGAGTATTTTAATAATTTGATAAACTACCTAGTGTTTCGATTTAAGAGATGAAGTCGGAGACACTGACTCGTCAGTAAAGGACGCGCCTGTATGCATCTTTCATAAGAATTACATAATCTGAGAATTTGTTTTCCATTTGAAAGTAGAGATTTCACTCTCTATAAATATATTTTTAATGTCTGTAAGGCAAAGATATACATGGAGTTTCGCGGTCAGGTTCACAGAGACCGAGACGGCAGAAAGCGCTTAATGTATGCTTTCATTATATTACAAAAGCGTGGTGTTGTGAGTGCACACAAATAAACATAGAGTCTTTACAGATTTGAAAGCTGTATTACTCTTATCTCTATGACCAAAAATTACAGAGTATTTTAGGAGCAAGAGCACCGGCACCTCCATCTGTCCTGCAGTGAGAGCTACTGTTCAGCTTCCACACACTAGAATAGTGCACATTTCTCTAGGATAACATTAGATTGAGTGGCCATGTAAAGTTGCTAATACTTACATATTTCAGATGATAAGTCATATTTGAGGTCGATGAATGATAGTCGAGTGTTTGGATGTCCTGCCCGATGTACTGTTTTCCCACATAGACCAGCCGTTAACGATCTGTCCGTCACGGACTTGTGATTTCTTAAAATTGTTATTTTCAAACCTCTAAATCTACTAATAAAAACTGCTCAAAATTAACCAAAATTAAAAATCATTCGCTTATAATGTCTGCACAGGAGTGACTTAGTGTTGTTTCCAAACAAAAGGAAATATCGATTGACCAGCAGTTTTTGGGTAACACATTACAAGTAACATGAGTTATATAATCAGATTACATTTTTCAAGTAACTAGTAAAGTAACGCATTACATTCAAAGTATGAAATATCTTAACTACTTTTTCAAACAAGTAACACAACCCTAGGAAAAAGTAATATATTTAAAATATATTTATTTCATACTAAATATAGTTCAAATCTATTAACATTTACTGACAAATTGCTTTAAAAAGACTTACTGATATAAAAATTATAATGAAACTTTATTTGGAATACTACTTGTGCACACTGCACATTTCTTAATATTAATCCTAAAATGTGTTTTAATGTCACTGTTGATGAGGATTGTATAATCTTTGAATAATATTAGTCTTTAAATGCAAAATAGTTAAAGTGTACCTGAAGTACTTGCCATACTTGCAACAGTTTCACTTTAGCACAATCAAACATACTTCAGTATGTCTTCAGTTGGACTTCAGGAATACTTCCGCACAATTAAAGTGCATTAAGCACAAAATTAGTTTAGTATACCAAAAGTACAACTGCAGGGTCTTTTTATTAAGCACATAAATATGTAAATGTATTTGTAGTATACATATCATGACATTTTATAGGGCTGCCCTCGACTAAGGATTTTTCTGGTTGACTAGTAGTCGTTCATTTGAAGCATTAGTCAACTAATCACACGTTTTTTAATAAACCGTTTAAATCATTATGAGCCTTTAATTGCCTACAAAGCCTAATAAGCGCTCAAGCACACGCATAAAGCTTGCCACAGCGCACCGGCAGAAGTAATGATTATGAATATGCCAGGGAAAAACAGTAAGGAGTATTTTAATAATTTGATAAACTACCTAGTGTTTCGATTTAAGAGATGAAGTCGGAGACACTGACTCGTCAGTAAAGGACGCGCCTGTATGCATCTTTCATAAGAATTACATAATCTGAGAATTTGTTTTCCATTTGAAAGTAGAGATTTCACTCTCTATAAATATATTTTTAATGTCTGTAAGGCAAAGATATACATGGAGTTTCGCGGTCAGGTTCACAGAGACCGAGACGGCAGAAAGCGCTTAATGTATGCTTTCATTATATTACAAAAGCGTGGTGTTGTGAGTGCACACAAATAAACATAGAGTCTTTACAGATTTGAACGCTGTATTACTCTTATCTCTATGACCAAAAATTACAGAGTATTTTAGGAGCAAGAGCACCGGCACCTCCATCTGTCCTGCAGTGAGAGCTACTGTTCAGCTTCCACACACTAGAATAGTGCACATTTCTCTAGGATAACATTAGATTGAGTGGCCATGTAAAGTTGCTAATACTTACATATTTCAGATGATAAGTCATATTTGAGGTCGATGAATGATAGTCGAGTGTTTGGATGTCCTGCCCGTTGATGTACTCTATTACCATAGACTAACGTTAGCCATTAACGATCTGTTAGTCATGGCCTGCGTGACTTCGCCTGTGGATTTTTTTTTTCTGCGAATAAAATTTTGGTCGACCAAGCCTTTTTTGGTCGACTAACGATTAGTCGACTATTAGGGGGCAGCCCTAAAATTTTAAATACATTTTAGTATATTTATTTTTCTCTAGGAGAGTTACTTTGTTTTCCCATTTATTCACTGACACTTCTGCTGTCCCCGTGTCGAGAGAAATCAGGAGTGAGATGCAGAGACACTTCCTTCAGCCCGAGGCTTATTCATTTTACTTTTGGTGTGAAAGGGCCTTTCCAGTTACCAAAAATCGAACTTTTTTTTGTTTTTTGTTATTAAAAATAAATAAGCAAGCCCAGCCCAGGTGACAAAAAGTAACAAAAAAGTAACGCAATGCATTACTTTTCATAAAAAGTAACAAATCAGTAACTATTTTATAGAGTAATGCAATACTTTTAAAAGTAACTTTCCCCAACACTGTTGGGTTTCCACCAAAATTAGTTAAAAATATCAGGAAAGAATCCAATATCGTGCATCCCTACTCCTAATGATGCATGATTTCCATGAAGTGAAGCACTTGCCCATTCCTCCTCGTCGTACTCTTTGTGGTGCGGGATGGAGTCGGAGTGGACGGGCGACGCTCGGCTTTCTCTCGGCGGCGTCTGGGAGCCATCCACATTGTTGCAGACGCTGTGTGGCTTCTCGGTGGCGCTGGGGTGCGGATCGGCTGTGGCTGGGGCAGGGCTGGACGGAGCGGAGCTCTGACTCTTGCTGACGTATCCGGGACGGGCGGCATGCAGCGCCAGGAGAGCACTCTTCACCAACTCATCCTTCAGAGCGTGAACAAACTGCTCCGTCTGCAGACAGACAGAGAAGAGCCAGCGTTTTAATAACCAACATTTCATTAAAGTACAGCACAGCATAAGAGCGTGTGATGAAGATAAAAGGGACGGGACGAGACACGCAACAGAAAACTAATAAACAAACAGCGATGGTATAGTCGATAGAAATGCAGAAGAAAGAGCGAGAAGAATTAGAGAGACACAAAAGACATGCCGGTTCTTCTGAAACAACAACAACAACATATGATTCAATTAATCTACAGAGTCGTGCGAATATTGAAAAGATTGCATGAGAAACAGAAAGAGCAGGACGACCTCATTCATATTCATAGGTACTTGTACATATGTATATTTTTCTATGTTTTTGAGAAACTTAGGCAACGTCCAAACGTCTGATTTCACAGTGAAAACCTCATCGGGAGACTTGTGAATAAACTTGATCTGAGAAAAAACTTTTTAATGTCAAATTTATTTATAAATGAAATCAAGATGAGACAAAGTAAACATCCTTAGCACTATTTGTGAAATAAATAAATTAAAAAATAAAATTGTTGTTTGGTTAATATAATAGCTATGAATAAATAAAAAGTTCTAAATATTTTTGAATCAATAAACTGCAGTTTGATCAAAATCACACACACACACAAAAATTAAATAAACATTTTAAATAAATTTCTTTACAGTAGCTTTTTGGTTCTTTTTTATGGTTCGCATGCAGTGAGAGCGCTAATCGCGCCAGAGCACGGAACAGATACTGTTTTGTGTGCACTACTGTCATCATTACGACCGCAAACATATTCTTTTACTACTACTACACTACACTTTTCAATTAAGTTTGTTCAATCAAGTATATTTAGGTTTATAATGGTCACCTTATTGATGAACCGGAAATGTAGTTTGCGAGTAAAGCTGCAAATTATTTAATTAAAATCAGCTGCCTCTGTAATAATTCTCTGATACATACAAGTGAAAATCAATGCACAGCATAAATTATAAATGAACTATTATTAATTATTTGGCAGAATATTAGCGAAAGTGTTTTTCTCCATTATCTCGTACATGACCTAAGCGTGCTCCGGCCCGGAATGTTTAGTGCAAGTGTGAGTGCAGGCCAGCGGGGGAGGGGGGATAATCGCGCTCGGGCTCGGTTCAAGGCAACCGTGTCTAGTGTGAGTACACCCTCCAGGTGTCTACGGGCCGTACTAAAAGACACTGCGGGCCGCCAGTTGCCCATCCCTGGTATATATAAATGAAAATTATTAAATATAATTCTTACATCTGTTAATTTAGAGAAATATGCCTTACAATTAAGAGTTAAACATTTTGAAAGAGTTTGAACGTTTAACTGAAAAATAATGATATAAAAAATTATAAAATATAATAAAAAAATTATATAATAAATAAATAAAATAGTTTTAATATACAATTATCTAAAATGGCTGTTTGTAATAAATAAATAAATAAATAAATAAAAAGTTCTGAAAGATTCTGAATCAACAAACTGCTGTTTGGTCAACATGATAGTTCTAAAAAAAAATAAAAAAAATAAAATAGCCAAAAAAAATCATAGATTTTTTACAGTTGCGTTTTGGTTAATATGATAACAGATTTTGAATCAACAGTTACAGCTTCTGTTTGGTTAAAATTATAGTTCTAATAAATACAAATAAATGAATAAAATAAAATAAAATAAAATATTTTGAATTAATTCCTTTACAATTACTGTTTGGTTAATATTATCTCTATTTAAATAAATAAACAAATAAATAAATAAACTGACAGACAGACAGACAGACAGACAGACAGACAGACAGACAGACAGATAGATAGATAGATAGATAGATAGATAGATAGATAGATAGATAGATAGATAGATAGATAGATAGATTGATTGAATTATTGATTTTAGAACATTAATTTTGTCTGAACATCAATTGTAACTTTAAAGTTACACTGTAAGTTTTAACTAAAATGTTTAAAAACTATAAAGTTACAAATGCTGTTTGTTTAAAATGATAGCTCAATTTTTTTTTTAAACAAATAAAAAGTCACAGCCCTAGATTTTGTGCTTGCTGTGTTGTATACAAAAATAAAATATAATAAATAAAATAAAATAAAAACGTCACAGCCCTAGATGGTGTGCTTGCAGTGTTGTACACAAGTCTAATGCAACATCAACACGCACCCACACAAACAGTCGCTGAGGGCTGGAGATTTCAATCAGTAGAAGCGTGTGATCATGCAGCGGCCGTCGCACTGCTAATCAAGGAGGTGAAGAGCGGCGGCAGAGAGAATTAAGCAATGAAGGCGGCTGATTGGCGATATTCCGCTGTGGCAGAAACAATCTCTGTGTCACAGATTGCACACTGACGGCAGCAGATGTAATTCATTAATTACACACATAAAACATGAAGGCCTCCAAACGAGACACTCGGCCCGGTGGCTTCTGTTGGCTTTGGCAGAGGGGAACGTGACAGACCCCTGGTCATTTGTCAAACAGCCTTCATGTTTACAAACTGACCCGTTTCAGGCCGAGACTCGGTGGTCTGAGTGAATGGGACGACAAACACGCTGCGTTTGTTTGTTGATGTGAAATCTGGTGTTGTCTACAGAAACACAGAGAATATTCACTGCTGTACCGATTCAGCATGCAATTCATTTCAATAATTGTATTTTAATGATTTGGTGTAATGGTTTTTAGAGTGTGAGGACACCCTCAAGGGGTCTACGGGCCGTACTAAAAGACACTGCGGGCCGCCAGTTGCCCATCCCTGGTATATATAAATGAAAATTATTAAATATAATTCTTACATCTGTTAATTTAGAGAAATATGCCTTACAATTAAGAGTTAAACATTTTGAAAGAGTTTGAACGTTTAACTGAAAAATAATGATATAAAAAATTATAAAATATAATAAAAAAATTATATAATAAATAAATAAAATAGTTTTAATATACAATTATCTAAAATGGCTGTTTGTAATAAATAAATAAATAAATAAATAAAAAGTTCTGAAAGATTCTGAATCAACAAACTGCTGTTTGGTCAACATGATAGTTCTAAAAAAAAATAAAAAAAATAAAATAGCCAAAAAAAATCATAGATTTTTTACAGTTGCGTTTTGGTTAATATGATAACAGATTTTGAATCAACAGTTACAGCTTCTGTTTGGTTAAAATTATAGTTCTAATAAATACAAATAAATGAATAAAATAAAATAAAATAAAATATTTTGAATTAATTCCTTTACAATTACTGTTTGGTTAATATTATCTCTATTTAAATAAATAAACAAATAAATAAATAAACTGACAGACAGACAGACAGACAGACAGACAGACAGACAGACAGACAGATAGATAGATAGATAGATTGATTGAATTATTGATTTTAGAACATCAATTGTAACTTTAAAGTTTTAACTAAAATGTTTAAAAACTATAAAGTTACAAATGCTGTTTGTTTAAAATGATAGCTCAATTTTTTTTTTAAACAAATAAAAAGTCACAGCCCTAGATTTTGTGCTTGCTGTGTTGTATACAAAAATAAAATATAATAAATAAAATAAAATAAAAACGTCACAGCCCTAGATGGTGTGCTTGCAGTGTTGTACACAAGTCTAATGCAACATCAACACGCACCCACACAAACAGTCGCTGAGGGCTGGAGATTTCAATCAGTAGAAGCGTGTGATCATGCAGCGGCCGTCGCACTGCTAATCAAGGAGGTGAAGAGCGGCGGCAGAGAGAATTAAGCAATGAAGGCGGCTGATTGGCGATATTCCGCTGTGGCAGAAACAATCTCACAGACAGACAGACAGACAGACAGATAGATAGATAGATAGATAGATAGATAGATAGATAGATAGATAGATAGATAGATAGATAGATTGATTGAATTATTGATTTTAGAACATTAATTTTGTCTGAACATCAATTGTAACTTTAAAGTTACACTGTAAGTTTTAACTAAAATGTTTAAAAACTATAAAGTTACAAATGCTGTTTGTTTAAAATGATAGCTAAATTTTAAAAAAAAACAAATAAAAACAAATAAAAAGTCACAGCCCTAGATTTTGTGCTTGCTGTGTTGTATACAAAAATAAAATATAATAAATAAAATAAAATAAAAACGTCACAGCCCTAGATGGTGTGCTTGCAGTGTTGTACACAAGTCTAATGCAACATCAACACGCACCCACACAAACAGTCGCTGAGGGCTGGAGATTTCAATCAGTAGAAGCGTGTGATCATGCAGCGGCCGTCGCACTGCTAATCAAGGAGGTGAAGAGCGGCGGCAGAGAGAATTAAGCAATGAAGGCGGCTGATTGGCGATATTCCGCTGTGGCAGAAACAATCTCTGTGTCACAGATTGCACACTGACGGCAGCAGATGTAATTCATTAATTACACACATAAAACATGAAGGCCTCCAAACGAGACACTCGGCCCGGTGGCTTCTGTTGGCTTTGGCAGAGGGGAACGTGACAGACCCCTGGTCATTTGTCAAACAGCCTTCATGTTTACAAACTGACCCGTTTCAGGCCGAGACTCGGTGGTCTGAGTGAATGGGACGACAAACACGCTGCGTTTGTTTGTTGATGTGAAATCTGGTGTTGTCTACAGAAACACAGAGAATATTCACTGCTGTACCGATTCAGCATGCAATTCATTTCAATAATTGTATTTTAATGATTTGGTGTAATGGTTTTTAGCCATGGTAATACCATTTTTAAGCCATAGTGCTATGGCATTATACAGTACAGTGATATATGTTAAAGCACCATGGTACAAGCGCAGTACTGTCGTCTGGTACAGACAGCAAATGTTAGTGAACTAGCCATTGTTTCTCTCAGTGATTCAGCAGAAGCAGCAGCAGCTTGTGAATGTGGATAAATTGAGTGTGACAGCAGCGTATTTCATTTGCAGAAATATTTGCCCTTAAAGCATGAACATTTGCCGGACTATTAACAGACGCACTATCAGCTGCACTATTCTGCCTCATTTTACATTTATGCTCCCAAACCACCATCTTGAAGATTAATACTTTCTTTACAATTTTACTTTCAAACTTTATGCAATTCCAGATTGACTCGGGTATTCAAGGACATTGGCTAAATTGCGTCTCGAATAAAGATTTTTCAAGGTTTTTTTGATGAGTCATAGTAATACTATAATGAATCCTCAACTACACCTCATGTCCAGTTGAGGTGTAAAAATATGAGTAAATATATATTTATATATATATATATTCAAGGATGTTGGCTAAAATAGCCTTTTAAAAACATATATATTTTTCAAGGGTTTTTTAAGTCATATTAATACTATAATAAATCCCCACCTACACCTCATGTCCAGTTATTACCTTAAATAATTCAATTTAAAAAAAAAAAATAAAATATTTATTTGTTTGTTTGTTTATTTCAAGGACATTGGTTAAAATCATAAAAAAGTGTTTTTTGATGAGTCATGATAATACCATAATAAATCTTTACCTAAACCTTACATCCAGTTATTACCTTAAAAAACTATTTTTGTATAATAAATAAATAAATAAACAAACAAATCAATGAATGAAAAAATATTATTATTAATAATAATAATAATAAATTAATGATACGTTTATTATTATCTAATTTAATATTTTATTAAATAATTAAATAATAATAATAATAATTTCAGAATGGATCCTCACCTACACCTCACGTCTAGTTATTATCTTGGAAAAATATATAGTTTTTTGTATATTAAAAATGAATTAAATTAAATTAAATATTATTAACGATTAATTATTAAATAATAGTTTTTTGATGAGTCATAATTATACCAGAATTATTTTTTTTAATTTTTTTTATGTACATCTCACGCCCAGTTATCTTGAGAAGAAAAAAATAATACATCCATATATAAATTTCGATTTTGGGGTCAGTGTGACTCCTTTTCAGTAAAAACAGCAATACTGTGAAATAGTATTACAATTTAAATTACATTTCTTATTATTATCTTATTATTAAGTCGCACCACTTCACATTTTTGTGTAAATGGTGACGCATTTTCTTCAGGAATCTCTGAAGAACACAAAGTTCATAAGAAAAGCATTTATTTGAAATAGAAATCTTTTGTAACATCATAAACGTAAAAAGAATACATCCATATATAAATTTCGATTTTGGGGTCAGTGTGACTCCTTTTCAGTAAAAACAGCAATACTGTGAAATAGTATTACAATTTAAATTACATTTCTTATTATTATCTTAAGTCGCACCACTTCACATTTTTGTGTAAATGGTGACGCATTTTCTTCAGGAATCTCTAAAGCATTTATTTGAAATAGAAATCTTTTGTAACATCATAAACGTCTTTCCTGTCACTTCTGATGAACTGAATGCCCTCTTGCTGAGCGTCTGCAGTCTCACCTTCTCCTCCAGGCTCTTGAGGACGTCTCGGAGAGGCTGGCTGGAGCTCTGCTGGGCCGTCTGGAGCAGCTGGTCGGCCAGCGCAGAGATGTGCGGCTGCAGCTGGGACACCACACACAGGATCTCGCGGGCCTTGGCCGTCTGTTCTGGAGGATAGTAAATGCACTGATATGCCGTGCTGTAGCTGGAGGACGTCATACAGGAGCCAGAGAAACAACACAGAGAGAGATGGAATTAAGAACAGCAGGGAGATGAAGAGCATCGTCTTGTTCATCATCAAACAGCTGTGATTACAGCTCTGTGCAGCAAATACACTGTGACAAAATATATCTAATAAACCCAGCCGAACCAATTCCAGTCCCTGTGTGAACAGCGCTCACTTCCTGAACATCACGGCCCGCGTTTCATCTGAGCTCGGGAGACACTGGCAGCCAGGAGAAATTACTGTTTTTGAAGGGATCATATCATGCATTTTTAGCAGATAATTTTTTCCCTGATGGCCACTTTTTGCATCTAAAAAAGTCATGATTTTTTTTTTTCATGACACGTTACCCTCTCTGTGACCCTGTGGATGTTTGTATAGATGACCTGGTCTGCAAATAAGAAAATGGACTAGAAATGAACGATGACAGACATGAATTCAGGCCTCAATTTGGACAACAAAATGTCTTTTAATAATGTCTGTAACGTACCAATATGATTTCAATAAAAAAAGTTCTAAAATAAATAATTTTATTATTTAAAAATATTATATAAATATTATGTATTATTTATTTTAAATAATATAATTATATTTTTATGCTAAAAATAATGAATTATCAAGGGCAAACACATAATGACGAGCCGGTGGTCTATAATTTTGTTTGTGATGCTGGAGATTAGAGACGGAGTGTTAGCATCCTGATCCTAGATCAGTGTATCGGCCGAGACTCACAGAGACCAGGCTCATCGCTTCAGATAATTAGCTCCCGGGAGGATCGCTAACCACCGCGGCTCTGAGCAAATAAAAGGCCTTGCTTAAAGAGAGGAGACGCACACCAAAGGACAGAGGAAAATATGAGAGGACATCAATAACTCAAGCCACTGGACTCATTTAGCAGGTCTACAATGACAAAACACAGCAGAGACCGGGTTAAAAAGTCAAACTGACGCTTCATGTCAGTATAGGGGAGCAACTCACTAAAAGTAATGACACAACTTAGCTAACATAGATACATTCACACTCTGAGCAGGGGCGCAGATGGGATTTTTTAACTGGGGGGTACCAAGCTGTCAGCAATAGGGATGTAACGATTCACTCAACTCACGATTCGATTCACGGTTTTGATTTCACGATTCCATTCACGATTTTGATTTCACGATTCGAGTCACGATTTTTTTTAACAAAATGAGATTTAAGACAAATTATAAATTAAATGTGTCCTTTTATCATTGCTTGGACAAAATACTGTACGTTTCTCTGTGAAATTGAAATATAACACTATAATAATATACTAATATAGCACTTGCATATGCATTATACAGAGGCAAGAGGAAAAGACAGTAAGTTTCCCTCAGACATACATTCATATAAACTCCTACCCCCACATGAACGTACACAACCAGGGCAACGACGATCGTGGAAACAAGTGAAGATGACACACAATCATATTCAAACAAAAGCCAACACGGAAACAAAGCAAAGTCAACATTACTCACCTATCAAAAAGAAACAGGACAACCTTGGCGTCCGATTCGAGCCCTTCCCGCTCCTTGAGTATCTCTCCACTGCTGGAAAGCTGCTTTCTTTTTAATGTTTTTTTTCTTTGATATTTTCCTCTTTTTTTATCTGTCATCTTTCTCTATCTATAGTCAATCTGCTAATATCCATCATGTGCGCTCAAATTGAGTGTTCTCTTCTCTCTATCAGTACAAGACATGACCCCTTACTGCTGATTGGCTACAAGTGTGTTTTGGGACTCGGACAGACACTGAGGTCAAAAGCGTTTTTCAAAAATCGCTTAGTGCACGTTTAAAGGGGTCATAGGATGCCCATTTTCCACAAGTTGATATGAATCTTTAGGGTCTTAATGAAAAGTCTGTAACATAGTTTGGTTAAAATTTCTCAATGGTAGTGTAAAACACACCTTTTTTACCCTGTCAAAAACAGCTCTCTCGTTTTTGTAGCATTTTCCTTTAAATGTTAATGAGCTCTGCTGACCCCGCCCCTCTCTTCCGAGCTGCTCTCAGAGAGACTGTTTACTTTAGACGCATTCATTGTGAAACTGGCTAATTAGCACATTATTAGGAAAGGCGATTTGCAAAGATTCATTACAAAACATTATACTCACTTCTTCTGTAGATGAGGCTGGATCACGAATGATTTGCGCGAACATAGA
>NW_015505431.1:1259860-1310615 GCF_001515645.1 Sinocyclocheilus grahami
TGTTAATGAGCTCTGCTGACCCCGCCCCTCTCTTCCGAGCTGCTCTCAGAGAGACTGTTTACTTTAGCCGCATTCATTGTGAAACTGGCTAATTAGCACATTATTAGGAAAGGCGATTTGCAAAGATTCATTACAAAACATTATACTCACTTCTTCTGTAGATGAGGCTGGATCACGAATGATTTGCGCGAACATAGATGCGTTTATGTAAATCGGGGGCGCATTCCCTTCAGAAACAATGTAATCCACTGCGTCTTCAGCGGCTCAGATGTCGGGAGTAAATGAGGACTGCTATGTTCATTATTACATCCAACGACAGAACACCTCAATCGCTTAGGAGTCATTCTTCAAACTATCATGGGAGGGGCCTGTCTGTGTGACGTCACACAGACAGGCATCTGAGATCGGCTTGATTTGAGAAAGGGGAAATGATTTAACGAGATAAAAAAAAAACACTGGGTCGATTTTTATCATTATAGGGTGGTTGTGTACACACTGCCAACACATATTTCAGTTTAAACTACTTGTAAAAGTGCATGTAGCATCCTATGACCCCTTTAAGGAGCGGCGGGCTGGGGCGCCACTACTTAGGCTAATGTGCATAGTGGAGGGGGGTCATGTCACCCCTCATCCCTAGTGCCATCAGCATGCCTGATTCTGAGGAAGGCCGAAGGATGAAATGCATCATTATTGAGATGGTCAAAATGTAAATAAAGGCTTTTTAACCTTTTTGGACCAGAAGAAGTGCCTTGAATTCTTCTTTTGTAATAACTACATTCTCATTCTCAAGTATCTGTGTATAGCCTGACGAACACTGCATCATTTCTTTTATTTTTTTGTGATCTGATTTAATACAGAGAATTAAATACAGTCACTATCATTAGTACAGACTGAACCAGTTTGGTCAAAGTTTTAATGGTTAGGTAAAAAAAAGTAAATCTTCTGATTCGTTCAATTAATTGTATTCACAAATAGTCTGTTTTAGAGAATCAATTTGCTCAAAAAGACTAAGGCAAAAAATTTATTTACCAGTTAATTTGAGTCATCATGGAATAGTGCTTACAATTAAAGCCAGTTTGGTTAAATCAAACTGATTTGTTAAAATCAATTCTATGAATTGGTTTAAAAAAGGTTTTGTCAATTAATTGGAGTCATTACTCAAATGTGTTCATAAGAGAGTTTTTTTTTAGCAAATTGATTAATTCAGACAGTTCATTTCAATGAGTTGGTTCAAAAATAGATTCACTTAATAGATGCCAAAAATAGATTCCTTTATCACCGTTTTGAAAAGTCACTGAACTGTCTGTTTTAGCGATTCACTTCGTTTCTCTTTGTGATTCAGTTCATTCGACTGGTTCATTGCGATCAACTGGTTTAAAAACAGATTCACCGAATCATTTGAGTCAACGCTCAACAGTGTTGTTTTAATGAATTGATTCATTCAGACAGCTTGTTTCAATGAATGAATTAAAAATAGATTCACAGATTTGTTCACCACTCAACAGTGATTAGAAAAAAATATTTGAATGATCTGTTTTAGCGATTCAATTCCTTTGGATGGTTCTAAAATAGACTTAAAACATTTGAGCCATCACTCAAAAGTGTTCACAAATTGTAATTAAATTCAATCAAATAGATTCATTCAGAGAGTTAATTTCAATGAACTGGTTCAAAAATAGACGATAATTATAACGATCTGTTTTCAAAATAGTTTCACAGATTAATTTGAATCACTCACAGTAATGCTCCCAGTGTGTCATTTTAATTTTTTGGTGGCACAATAAATATTTTAATATTTATAATGCATAAATATACATTAAAAACATCTAATAAAAAATTATTGAGATCCTCACTGTTTTGTGCCATTTTAGTAATTAACTTGTGTACTTTGCTGCAATACGATAAATTAGTAGTTGTACAGTAATGCGGTGTGTGGCAGCAAATCATCTCTGATACTGATGAAACAAAACATTACCAGCAGTGTCCTAAAATCAAGCAAAGGAAAGGCAGTTTATTAGGAGGTGATTGACAGGAATCACATCCCCATAATGCCACCTGAGACCCGGTGCCACAGCTAATGACTCGTCGGCCGCGCACCTCAGGAGAGCCAGAGCTGATCTCGTCTGAAGAGCTTCTTTATCAACCCAGGTTCAGGAAAACAGCATTTGTGCCGGGATGACTAGCGGTAGAGAGAAGCACCTGACTCATTCATCACAAACCCTCCAGCCACTGCTCCCAATCTCAAACACCAGACACAACCTGTGGAGGTTTTTGCATTTTCATTTACATGTGTGCCTGACTGTCTCTACAGACTCTCCAAGTAGACGGCATACTGAAACTGAGCAAATAGCATTAGCATAGTAATCAGATTCATTTTAGCAAGTCAGTTTGTTCATCTGGTTCATTTTAATTAACCAGTTCAATAGAATGAATCACCAGTCAGTTGATATACAAAAAATGTAATATTTTTTAAATACTATCTAATGTAAAAAAAATAAAATAAAAAAACAGCACTAAACAGCAGTATATTAATTATATAATTACAAATGTTTTTAATATATGTATATATATATATATATATATATATATATATATAAACTAGATATAATATCATATATGATTACAAAATATATCATTTTTATATATAAATTCAGAATTAGAAATTATAATTATAAATATTTTGAATACAAATAAATTAATATACTTCTGTTTAGTGCTGTTTTTGAATGTTGTTTATATTATATATAAAATATATATAAAATATTAGATAGTATTTTAAATATATTGTTAAAACAATTGTTAAAATATTTATATATTACATAATTAAATATATCATATGATTGCAAAATAAATAATATTTTTTATATAAATTATTAAATCATAAATATTATATTAAAATATAAATAGATTTGTATAATTTTTTTAAGTTAGTGTTTCATGTAATATTTTTTTGTACAAACAAATTACATAAATTATAAAGATTATATGATTGTTAAAAACAGCAGTATTTATTTATTGTTCTTATGGATGTCAATAAAATATGGTTTTGTTTAATTTGATTAGTAAATGTAAATTACAAATATATTAAATTTCACACATTTTTGTTTGAGTATTGATAACCTTATTGCTTTTGTGTCAAGCTTATAGCTTGGGCAGCTACAGAGTCAAAGTATCTTCAATTAAAACACGTCGTTAAATTAAATATACTGTCTACTCCTGAGTCTATTAGCAATTAACAGTGTGTTCTTCAAAAGAGTGCATAACTAGCCTAAAATAATCTACACCGCAGCATCACACACACAGCATGGGGGACGTTTGGCCGCAGAACAGCAGGAAATATTTCAAAGGAGCACTACCATTAGCCACATCCTCCATACACCCAGGAAGATCTGTAAGTGTGCTGTCTAGATGTTCACAAACGATCAATGGAAATAAAAAATGATGCTAATGAGAGAAAAGGAAACGCCAAGCCCTTCAGTGCAATCAGGCCACGTCTCTGGTGAATCTCTAATTAAATGTACAAATAGAAAGGCAGAGAGAGAGAGAGATGTGTATGCCACAGGATGAGAGTTAACACCAGGCCAGCCATTACAAACCGCTGCTGGGAGTCTGTAGCTACGTTTCCATCATCCTGTTTTTATGTGAATTTTGAAGTATCTTTAGAAACGAGTGATGAAAACCCCAAATTTCGAAAAAGAAAATCCCTTAATTCGCTCAAATGTTTTTATGCTCACTTGAAGTGCATTTTGACTTGTGCGAAAAAGGGTTAATGTGTATAACAGGAGATGGAAATGCATTTATCGGATAAATTCACCTGACTAACCAGCGGACTGATCTCATTGCACAGCATCTGAAATGTTGTTATGGTCATTCTGAAATGCCCGAGCAAAGTCTGTCAAGTCAACAAAGTATTTCTGTATAATTGCCTCCTAGAACTGACTGCGTTCCCAAACAGCAGGCATCCACCTCCGAAAGCAATGGCCGCATTTATGGTGTTTCGTCTGAGGTGCAAGTAATTTATTATATATGAAAATTATTATATTCAGTGGCTTCTCCTACTTTTGTTAGTGATATTTAGTGCCAGTTTATCAGGAACCCAGCTTGTAATATGGAGAAAGATATCCGTTACATTCATAACACTCATCTAAGCAAACAAAAATAATAACGTTTTGCTAATGTTTCCATCGAGTTAAGAAAATGTTATTTCTGAGCATTCTCTGAAAATGTATTTAATCAAATTCAAAATACAAAAAATGTGTATTCCATTTAGGAAACATTACAGGAATGCTGCATTTGAATATTCTCTGAACATTCTGAAACAAGTAGCAACTTTTAGAAAATGAACATCCAAATAAAGAGTTTCAGAAAAATGTTCCAAGAATTCATAAATAACATTACCAATATTCCACCAATATACAACTTTCCACCAATGTTCCATGATTACATAAATAACATTCCACCGATCTTTTTATGATTAGATAAATAATTTTCCATCAATGTTCCATGAATATTGAACATTCCATTGGTGTTTCACAAATATATCAATAACATTTCATCGATGTTCCTGGAATATGTCAATAACGTTCCACGAATATATCAACAACATTCCATTGATGTTCCAGGAATATATCAATAAGGTGCTATCGATGTTCCACGAATACATCAATAATGTTCCATTGATGTTCCAGGAACAATCAATAACATTACATCAATGTTGCACAAATATATCAATAACGTTTTATCAATGTTCCACGAGTATATCAATAATGTTCCATTAATGTTCCACAAATATATTGATGTTCCTTGAATATATCAATATTGTTCTATTGATGTTCTACGAATATATATATATATATATATATATAAAACTTCCATCAATGTTGCACAAATATATCAATAACGTTTATCAATGTGCCACGAATATATCAACAATATTCCATTGATGTTCCAGGAATATATCAACAACATTCCAATGATGTTCCAGGAATATATCAATAAGGTTCTATCAATGTTCCACGAATATATCAATAATGTTCCATTAATGTTCCACAAATATATTGATGTTCCACAAATATATCAATATTGTTCTGTTGATGTTCTACGAATATTTCAATAACGTTCCATCAATGTTTCAGGAATATATCAATAACATTCCATCGATGTTCTATGAATATATAAATAACGTTCCATGAATTCATGAAAAAAAGTTTCATGAATGTATAAATTATGTTCTTCTGTGAACATTTTAAGAACATTACCCAGATTTGAAAGCTTTGAATGAACATTCTATAATCTAGGCTGGAACAATGTTTGTTCATAACTTTGAGAGAACCTTGCCAGAATGCTAGCCAAAGTTCTGAGAACGTTGCTGGGATGTAGTCAAAGTACACACACTCAAATGCACCCATTCACGCCATCTGGAAGGAGACGATTATCTTTGTGCAGCGAGCAAATCGACTGCTAAACGACAGAACATTCTAGTCATGCCGACATGCTCAAATTAAAAGCAAATAAGATGCTCTTGGACTGTCGTGGAAGTTAAAGAGAAATAACTGCTTGGGCTTGGAGGCGGCCTCAGGGAACCGGAGAAATGGATATTGATTGGCTCTCACACAGCCATTGTAGCCGCATATTACATCGGGCCGAGCGTCCACCCCTGACCTGATAGATCGGTCTGATCGCTCTCCGGCCGCCTTTCCTGCCTCGCTCTTCAGGCAGAAGAAAAGACAGATGGCTCTTTCATTTCGCTCTCAGCGTCTTTTTTTCCCCAGCACCCTTTTTCCTGTGATTCATTAGCAATGGCCAAGAATTGTGTCTGTCCTATTATTTGTCTTCTAATCAAAGAAAATGCTAAAAGGTTGCTTTCCAGTAAGGTCTGGGTGGATGCGTGAATGATTATGTGTGTGCTCAAGAGCTCATCTCTCCTTGTCTGTTAAACCACACAACTACACTTCTGCACTGTTCATTCATTGTGTGTTCATTCATTGTGTTCATGTTGTGTGAATGTCCCTTTTATGTGTGAAGAGATAAAAAACAACCAAAAATGGAAGTATAGTTCACCTCAAAACCTAAATTTTGTCTTCATTTATTCACATTTGTGTCTTTCCAAAACTTTTTCTTTAGTGGAACACAAAAGGAGACATTTTTAAGAATGCATTTGGTTGCTTTTCTCCCCCATGCAACTACAATGAATGAGAACTGGAGCTTTTAAGCCTTAAAATAGACTTGAAAGCACCATAAAAGTATCTAAAAAATAGTTCACAAGACTTGTACACTATATTCCAAACCTCTTGAAGTAACTTTGTGTGAGAAAGAAACCAAATTTAAGTGAAATTCACCTATCTGCCTGTCACCGCTCCGCTTAGCTGAATAGTGAATGATTCATTCTTTTTGAATCAGATCTTTCCGATAAAACAAAAGATTCAGTTCAAAACCCAGTCAGAATGATTCACACACGAATTGGACTGATCTGGATTATGATTTTAGCAGTTTCTCACAAAAAGCTACGACTTCAGTCAACTTGGACCGTGGTGCACAAGTCATATAAATACTTTACTGAATTTTTTTAGTGATTTCGTGGCCTTTGAAGCAGTCCTCATTTATTGCAATTGCATGTAAAAGTTCAGCTAAGTGCAATCTTCAAAACACCTTCAATTGTGATCCACAGACGAAAAAGTCACACAGGTCTGGAATGACATAAGGAAGAGCAAATGATAACCATTTTAAACTTCCTCTTTTACAAGCATCTTTAACTTTATATGCAAATTTAATACAGCACTGATTTAATAGAATTTTTTTTTTTTTAAAACAACTATAGAAGGACTTGCTAGCTAGTGAGGCATAAAAAAGGCAAATCTGAGCATGAAGTAAAACATTAGCCAAGTCAAAAAGGAAACAAAATGAGGTCCGTATCAGGCTGGATTAATGTGCAGCGCGAACGCTCTTTCAGAAATTGATTTCTCTCCGGTAGAAACAGCAAATGTCCTTGCCTCGTATCAGTGGCGCTGATAAATCTTCCCAGCACTGGAGGCTGGAAACTTTTTGAAAAGATTTCTTTGTACTAGTATTCCTCTGTCAGTCTGGCTCAGTAACATATAAACCCAGGCACTGTAAAGAAAATAATTGGACTTTGCTTGGTTTTTAATAAGTCTGTTCTCAGAGGGTTGAGAGAAGAACATCTCAAATGATATAAAACGGACACATTCACACGACCGGCTTCGCGTCGACAAAATCACCCCCTAAGACTCGACTGCATCCACAAAAGCCAGCTGTGATCATTCACAAAATACAAAAATAGAACTGAACAAGAGAAACTTGTGAAGCTCTTTACTGATGGAAATCACAGGAGGGATGAGATGACATGACATGCTTTTCCTTCTTCTTCAGAGAACCGAGAATAGAAAACACTCGTAGTTGAAATGTTAGGTGTGACGGCAAGGACAGATGAACTGCTTCAATGACTGCCAGGCTGCTAGAGTCAAGACACAGGCTTTCTAATTAAACATCTCTGTGAGGACAAACCGAACAGAAGATGGAGGAGGAGGAGTGCGAGATGGACGACTGAGGCAGAAAGAGACGGTCACAATTCATTTGAGAGCAACAAACACGTCAGGAGAGACTCCAGAGTCGTGCCAACAGGATCCAACTGGGAAAATGTGAGACTCTGAAGTTATTAAAGTCATTAAGGACTCTAGAGAGAGAAACAACAGGACCACTGTTACTATGTATTCCACCAACAATTTGGAGCTAAACTTGTGGCTGAAAGTGAACACTTATTACTCTTCATGACAGTACAATCATTGCACATTCAGACTTGCAAAGTGGTTTTAGCCCAAATTATGATATATTTTAAGCAAGACTGCTGCTAAAAAAGCTCAAAAGACTAGATAAAGGCAATGTACTGTATCAACCACCTAGAACATCTGAGCAACTGCACAGCAACACACACATAAAATCTCCCAGAACACATTTGTATTCACCCAGGACACCCAAACAACCACCTAGACCACCTCAGCAACCACACCTTAGAATCCATAGAGCAACATGTTAACAACCAACAGTACTGGATAGAATACCTACAAGCTGATTTCAAATTACATGGCAAAAATTGTAGTTAGTAATTTAATCATTACATTGCACATTTTAGGTAATGTAATCTGACTACTTTTAGATTACTTCTGATCTAACTTGTTCATCACATTGATTTAAATAGGATATTCTTGTACCATATTGATATAAAAATACAAAGAAAAAGAAAATATATTCAATTTGCTGTTATTAACAACAGGAAGTTCAATAAACATAACTGGGGTTTGTGAAGGAACTGCAGGGGATTTATGAGTTCAATGAAAAGCTAATAATGAATTAAATCATAAAAATGTAAAATTAAAATAAATCATTATAAAATAACAGCAATCAGAAAATAAAACGGTTGCTAAAAAGATTAAATATGCATAAATCATAAAAATTCATGTATATTTATAATAATTACAAAATAAAATGTTTTAACTAAACACTTCAGAATCCACACAGAACACATTTTTAACCTAGTAACACCCTAGAAACCCCTCAGAAAAGGTTAAGAAAAGGTTACATAGCAACACAATACTGCATGATCGCATATAGCAACACACTGAAAACCACTCAGAATGTCTTAAAGGGGTGGTTCACTGGCTTTTTTCTAGGCTTGATTGTTTATGGGGTGCAGTCTAACATGTGTTAATGCTTTATTTTTCACATAATTTACCTTTATTCCACACCGCTCTGTCCCTTCTCTGAGAAAGCATGGATCATTTCCTTCTTTTATGAAGCCCCTCCCTCAGAAATAGGCGATGGGCTCTGATTGGTTAGCTAGTCCAGTGTGTTGTGATTGGCTAAACCGCCTCTAGTGTGCGTCTAGTGCACGTCCCGCTTTTTTCTGTTTGTTGTTGCCTCATACTTTTAGATACGCTGTTATTTGTAAATGTTACTGCTTATGTTAGCTTTTAATATACTGTTTTATCCAGATTAAAGCGTTAATACAGTACGGCAACTGCACGCGCATCCATGTTTAATGCTTCTCATAGCTATGTGAAAATAAGTGTATAATTGTAACAGTTTATTGTTGGAGCTGAGCTGAATGAGAGAGAGAGAGAGAGATGCAGAGCGTGTGCAGAGCAGGGGAACGCGAGGAACAGTATTAAGAACCACTGCTTTAGAACATTGATTTTGAAACTTATGAATCCATTAGAATCGTTAGAAGACAGAATCGTGATTCATATATGAACAGATTTTTCCGTGCACCCAGTTTTCTCTTCCTCTTCTCTAAAGCAGCGCAGCATGGCCTCGCCACCTTTGCTGCCTTTTCCCGAGGGCGGGGTTTATCTGGGATTGTGATGTCACGAACCCAGGAAGTAACTTGTTGTAGTCCCTACCAGCCGTTTTTGTAGGCATTAAACTGCCAGAATTTTAAAAGACGATATCTCCGTTTACATTGAACTTTCAGCATCGTAACTTTGCAGATATTGGTTATGCGCAAACAGCAACATTACACACTAACTAACGTTAAAAAAGTGAAATCGCAATGAACCACCCCTTTAAGAAACACCTAGCAACACTCTAGCAACCACATACACCACCCTTAGAATCCGCATTGCAACATGTTAACAGTAACACGCACATGCAAACATCCAAAACATTTTCTTCTATCCTGCAACAGCCTAGCAACAATATAGCAACAAGCTATAAAAACAACAATTTAAGGGTGAGAAAATTATTCAGTTTTGATACAGTTGATGACAAGCGGAGTGATGCAAATGGTAAAATGGTTGGGGTGCTTTTGTCACTAGAATATTGCACTGCTGGAAAAGGCTCCCAGCCAATCAGATTCGAGGACCAGAATATAACTAACTAAATAAATATACTATTCCCCTCTAGAATGTGGTTCTTATTTCCTGAAAGTTAGTAATTGTGTAGGATATGGCCGTAAGTTTTCTCTACTTCTATAGTGTTGTGTGTATGAACATGAAATCCCGGACAAACTGTAAATCCAGACTTCATTCCGTATCGATGTGGCAGAAATTCACAGCTCTGTCGGGTTCACGGATCAGTGTTCGCGCTCGCTTTTCAACTGGAATCAAAGCTTGGGGAATAGTGAAATAAAAAAATCCTCCATCATTCATTGAAACCAACTGGATTTGACTGGATTAACAGATTGATCAATTTAAAGAGTCTTAATGAGGGAAAATATTTAGGCCTAAAGCAAAAACATTAACAACATTGACTTCAGAAAGATAAAAATGTGCATGCGGATTAGAGTTCAGCTTCCGAATGATGCAACCTTCGCACAGTTCCCTAGAAATAAGTCTAAACGTGCTACAGCTCACGCGGCTTATTTCTCTCCAGCGAAATAATCAATTTACACGTTCATTTGCCTCAGTGCACGATATTGAGACTCGCCGCCATCAATATGTACCACATTTATGTTGTTTTCATAGCGCTTTGTAGCTTGACAGTCTGTGGTCTCAAAATAAGGTTCTTCAAAATCAATTTTTAGTTTTAGACATGGATGACAAGGATTGAATGAATTTATAATATTTCATTAAATGAAAAAACTCCTCGGTGGTGTCATGTTGACAGATTAATCTTGTATAAAATCGTATCCATGCAAATGACAGAAGTGACATATTTTGCGAACTTCTCTATTTTCCATCTCTACAGAAGGATGGTGGTGAGTGTCTGATGCACAAACGGAGGCTTTCATGGTTTCATATACAGCTGTCAGAAAATCATTCTCCATCACCAGAGCAAAGTAATCAGAAGAGACACGTGTGAACATGTGGAGACTGACCTCTTCTTCTCGGATTCGTATTTGCTGAGCAGTTTCTGCAAGCCTCCGTTCTTGAAGCCTTGCGAATGGGCTGCCGGAGCTCCTACTGTGACCACATCATAGAAGGAATCTGCGGAGGAAACATCGACAAACATCCTTCAACAGGCCTCACAAATCACAAACAAGCCCACAGTACACGGTTTGCGTCTATATTTCGTCTCGTTTTATGTGCTTCCTGTTGCTTTGTGAATACATCCAAACAGCCTGTTCCACCTCCAGCTCTCTGAGGAACTGTGATACGTCTATTAAACAGGATTCAGTGTGGAACGACATGCTGTTTAGATGCATGTAAACATACGCAACGTGTTTCAAGTAAGGGAAGCACCTGAGCAACAGAATTAATACTACTGAATATTTCCAGTGATAATGTAGAAAAGACAGAAAAAACATGAACTAGACAACAGCATATACATAAACTTCATAAAAAGTTTGCATTTAAAAGCCAAATTTCCTCACGATGCTGGACACTGCTCTGGCCGCTTCGTTCCTCCGCTAATGACGACGAGGTTTTTGTGTGACGACTTCCATCCCACCTTCGCACTCTCGCCGCTCCCCGGCCACTTCCGGAGGATCTAATTTGGCTGTTTCACAACAGTGCACCCACACGATGAATACAGTGGCATATATACGGGTCAGGATCATCCGTCACGCATGGCCCAATTTGGAGGCGATTTGTGCAGGTTCTTGCAGTCTCTATAAATGGAGGCTCTGATCCAAGGGGCTCAGGAACCTGTGTCTCTCTGTGGCAGAGATGAATTGTTTGCAGAGGCTAAGAAATGTTTTAAGTAGGGCTGTCAATTTAACAAGGTAATTTAGTGCGATTTTAATTTTACACTGTGGGAAAAATATATTAACAATTAGGCCGATTAAAGCGATAATCCACCCAAAACGAAAATTATGTCATCATTTACTCATGTTGTTTCAAGTCTGTAGGACTTGTGTGAACATTAAATAAGATAATTTGAAGAATGTTGGTGATCAAACAGTTTCGGTTCTCAATGACTTCTATTGTATGGACAAAAACACATGGAAGTCAATGGGAACCGAAGCTGTTTGGTCACCAACATTTTTAAAAAACATGTTTTGCATTCAATAGAAGAAAGCAAGTCTGGTTTGGAAAAGTTTTCACAGTGATGCCATAACAGAACCATTGTTGGTTCCCACACTTTCAGTGAAAAGTAACAGAACCATTCTCAACAGAACCATAACAGAACCATTGTTGGTTCCCACACTTTCAGTGAAAAGTAACAGAACCATTCTCAACAGAACCATAACAGAACCATTGTTGGTTCCCACACTTTCAGTGAAAAGTAACAGAACCATTCTCAACAGAACCATAACAGAACCATTGTTGGTTCCCACACTTTCAGTGAAAAGTAACAGAACCATTCTCAACAGAACCATAACAGAACCATTGTTGGTTCCCACACTTTCAGTGAAAAGTAACAGAACCATTCTCAACAGAACCATAACAGAACCATTGTTGGTTCCCTCACTTTCAGTGAAAAGTTCCTAAAGGATTACTTCACATCTACAATAAAAATTTCACACATTCAGATGTCAAATCCTGTCTTACAGTTCTCATTGAATATCCTACACTCTTAAAAATAAAGGTTCTTTATTGGCATTGATGGTCCCACAAAGAATCTTTAACATCCATAGAACCTTTCCATTCCACAAAAGGCTCTTTATAGTGGAAAAAGGGTCTTCAGATGATTAAAATGTTCTTCACACTAAGAAAATACTGGTTCTTTTAAAGGATTAGTTCACTGACACAAAAATGTCCTGATAATTTATCTCCCCCATGTCATTGAAGATGTTCATGTCTTTCTTTCTTCAGTAGAAAAGAAATTAAGGTTTTTAAGGAAAACATTCCAGGACTGTTCTCCATATAGTGGACTTCAGTGAAAACCAACAGGTTGAAGGTCCAAATTGCAGTTTCAATGCAGCTTCAAAAGGCTCTACACGATCCCAGCTGACTTATCTAGAGAAACGATCAGTCATTTTCTAAAAAATATAAGCATTTCTATACTTTTTATCCACAAATGTTTGCTCATCTTGCACTAGCTCTGCGATGTGCGACTTCACGCATTACGTAATCATGTTGGAAAGGTCACGCCTTGCTAGTTCTTCATCTGTGTACTTCGGTTCAAAAAGGTAGGGTAGGGCAAAAAACTCAAACTTCAAAATCGTCCAATTATGTTGTTTTACCTTTTTTGTAAAGGGCGTTTGACTTTCCTTGCACTTTCGCTTATCACCTAATGCGTGAAGTCCAGCTAGTGCAAGATGAGCATTAAAAAGTATAAATACATATAAATGAAAAGTATATACATTTTCATTTTTTAGAAAATGACTGATCGCTTTGCTAGATAAGACCCTTAAGGTCTCTGCACACGGAGCCTGAAATTTTCGTATGCGTTTTTTCGTATTCGTTATCCTAAAAATTCGTCATGCACAGAAACCTGCACACTGAGTCCGATGCGAAAAAATTTGCAAAACAGCACTAAATGGAGTCTTCAAGCAGTGAGGATGATTTTGTTGTCTCCTCGCTTCTTAAAAACAGAAAAAGAGAGTAAATATTGGGTCCATCCAATACTGAGATATAGAGAGGAAGGAGAGTTCCCCCTCAGGAGCAGCGGGATTATCCCGGGACGATTCAAAGTTTACTTCAGGATGTCAGTGGCTCAGTTTGATGCTTTGCTAGCGATACTAGAGCCACATATTAAAAAGAAGACCACCAATTTCTGTGAACTCAGTGGGCAAGGATCATTACAGTGCTTTGTGCTGTGAGATGAAGTGGATGAACTTGACAATCGCCATTCTGGATTTTGGCGTTTGCTTGTACGGTGGCTCTGAACTATCAAAACACCTCTCAAAATGCTTGCTACGGATGCGGAAAATGGAAAAAAATCTAACCCGATCCGAATTTTTTTTATGACGGACGAAAATTTCGGAGGCAGTGTGTTAACGTGATTGACATAACGTGCGGTCGTATTTATTTTTTAACATGCGGAAATTTCGGATGAAATTTTCGGACTCAGTGTGCAATGACCTTCATTCCTCGGCTGGGATCGTGTAGAACCCTTTGAAGCTGCAATGAAACTGAAATTTGGACCTTCAATCTACTGATCCCAAAAGAAGTCCACTATATGGAGAAAAATCCTGGAATGTTTTCCTCAAAAATCTTAATTTCTTTTCGGCTGAAGAAAAAAAGACATGAACATCTTGGATGACATGGGGATGAGTAAACTATCAGGAATTTTTTATTCTGGCAGTCAACTAATCCTTTAAAAGAACCATTATTTTCTTAGTGTGAAGAACATTTTAATCATCTAAAGACCCTTTTTCCACTATAAAGAGCCTTTTGTGGAATGGTAAGGTTCTATGGATGTTTAAGGTTATTCATGGAACCATCAATGCAGACGAAGAACCTTTATTTTTAAGAGTGTAAGATATTCAATGAGACATGTAAGACAGGATTTGACATCTGAATGTGTGAATAGGTTTAGAAAGATTAGAAAACACTTCCATATTTCTAAAAAAAAAAACAACATCACAAAATATTGGACATGTTATGGGACTTAAGAGCAGCTGCAAGTGGCTTGTCACCACCAGGCAAAAAGAAAACAGAAACATCCGTGGCATTTTACTAGTAACAAGCAAAGGCAGTCTGTAGAGTGCTGTCCACTACTGTCACCTCAAGACTTCTGTCTGAGGCTATAAACAAATGCGTCTTCTAGGAAATTGTGTTTACGCAGCGTCCTTAAAGACAGAGCGCCATTAACAACATGAACTCAGAGACGATGCCTGGCTTTTAAACTCATTCTGTCATTCAGCTGTTCTGTACCAGACTCTCTGTCATGATGTAGAATTTCTTCTGTACATGAATATAATCATTTTAGCATCAGCAATTAATTGTTTTTTTCTTTAAAATCCCAAAAAGAAATTATGTATATAAAATATTCTATTATATATTGCTAATTTATCTACACTATCGTTCAAAAGTTTGGGGTCTTTTCTATTAAAAAAATTATACAACATATATATATATATATATACACACACACACATACATTTAATAACAATAACAATAATAATACTTGGATTCAATTTTACATTAATGCAATTAAATTGATCAAAGGTGACAGTAAAGGCTTTTACATGATTACAAAAATGTTCTATTCCAATTAAATGCTGTTCTTTTTAATTTCATGTTCATTAAAGAATCCTAAAAAAGTAATATAAATATAAAAAATATATATAAATATATTATTTAAAAAGTATACAAAAATATTAAGCATCACAACTGTTTTCAACATAGATATCAGAAATGTTAGAATAATCAAAAATATTGGAATGATTTCTGAAGGATCATGTGCCACTGAAGACTGGAGTAATGATGCTGAAAATTCAGCTTTGATCACAGCAATAAATTACATTCTACATTATATTAAAATATATATATAATATTTCACAATATTACAGTTTTTTCTGTATTTTGCAGTCTGTAGAGTGCTGTCCACTACTGTCACCTCAAGACTTCTGTCTGAGGCTATAAACAAATGCGTCTTCTAGGAAATTGTGTTTACGCAGCGTCCTTAAAGACAGAGCGCCATTAACAACATGAACTCAGAGACGATGCCTGGCTTTTAAACTCATTCTGTCATTCAGCTGTTCTGTACCAGACTCTCTGTCATGATGTAGAATTTCTTCTGTACATGAATATAATCATTTTAGCATCAGCAATTAATTGTTTTTTTCTTTAAAATCCCAAAAAGAAATTATGTATATAAAATATTCTATTATATATTGCTAATTTATCTACACTATCGTTCAAAAGTTTGGGATCTTTTCTATTAAAAAAATTATACAATATATATATATATATATATATATATATATATATATATATATATATACACACACACATACATTTAATAACAATAACAATAATAATACTTGGATTCAATTTTACATTAATGCAATTAAATTGATCAAAGGTGACAGTAAAGGCTTTTACATGATTACAAATATTTTCTATTCCAATTAAATGCTGTTCTTTTTAATTTCACGTTCATTAAAGAATCCTAAAAAAGTAATATAAATATAAAAAAAATATATAAATATATTATTTAAAAAGTATACAAAAATATTAAGCATCACAACTGTTTTCAACATAGATATCAGAAATGTTAGAATAATCAAAAATATTTTCATGATTTCTGAAGGATCATGTGCCACTGAAGACTGGAGTAATGATGCTGAAAATTCTGCTTTGATCACAGCAATAAATTACATTCTACATTATATTAAAATATATATATAATATTTCACAATATTACAGTTTTTTCTGTATTTTTGATTTTTAAAAAATGCAACCTTGGTGAGCAGAAAAGACTTCTTTCAAAAACATTTGTAAAAAATCTTACTGACCCCAAGGTTTTAAACAGTAGTGTATATATATATATATATATATTATTGTAAACTTTTAAGCATTTTAAATCAATTACTGACCACAATTATAAAAGTGATATTTAAAACAGATTTTGGAAACATCCTTCCATCCTCACAGTTGACATGTTTCCCAGTTGCTGTGAATCCTGTTATTCTGACATGCATCTTGTCCAATCAGGAGTGAGTGTCCTGCTGGGCTGTCATATCCTCATTTAGTCGTCTCAGTGCACGTCTGCACCTGTCAACATCTCCCCGCTGACCCCTCACTGACTGCAGCGCACCTGCCACCGGGATGCATGTGTGAAACGGAGCATCAGAGGGCGGCTGGCCCAAACGCACTCTGCTAATAGGGTGCTGTACTGATCGGTGAGAACACCGTGCTCTGTAGGGCTGTCAAAAAAAATTGTAATCTCGAATATTTGTCGAATTTAAAATAAAAATCCACATTCGAATGCAAAAACGTTGCATTATAATTTTAGGTGTGCGTTAAGGAGGCAGCCTTATCAGTGGCGCATGAGATGTGCTGCTGCGTAGTTAATTACAAATATTGTGGGAAAAGAGAACACCAATGCGGAGAAGATCTTGTTTACGTCAAAACTGAAACCAAGCCGTTCACACAGAATGCATATTTTGCGCATTTTCTAGAGGGACGTCTATAACCATTGCACTCGCGTCTCACACAAAAGAGCCGCATGTTTAGAAAGCCATGTAAAATTAATGCAAGTTCAACTTTGAAAAAAACATATCTCAAGACCTTATGGAGGGTTTTTTCCGCATCCCACTACAACTCATGTTTTTAAATGAAAAATTTACTCTGTGTGATTGGTTTTCGGCCCTTTGTATTAAACTATGCATACATACATGATGCTGTTTTGTTTATAGTTGTTTAAGCAACTTAATTAATTATAATTGGTTTATAAACATTATGCACGTTTTTCACCGATAGTCATTTTTTCTTATGCTTTGAATAAACGTGCATTAGTAATATTTTGCTTGGTGCACCCTCTTGTGGCCTCAGGAGAGAATCCAAAAGCTTTTCTTCACCCTAACTGAAATTATGCCTTTTAAATTCGAATATAATTCGAATTTTGATAATATTTAAGTAAAAAATTCGAATTTAGTTTTTCAGCCATTTTGACAGCCCTAATGCTCTGCTTCCCACACCAGAATAATCAGCCAGACTCATGCTACACAAGAGAGGGTGTGTGCTGTGAAGAATTACTTTAAAGCGTTAGTTCACCCAAAAATGAAAATTAGCCTGTTTTTTACTCACCCTCGAAGCATCCTAGGTGTATATAACTTTCTTCTTTCAGACGAATCCAGTCGGAGTTATATAAAAAATTGTCCTGGCTATTCCAAGCTCCACAAGTCATCAAATAAAGTGCGCGCATCCATAATAAAACATGCCACACATGGCTCCGGGGGGGGTGAATAAAGGCACCCTGTAGCAAATCCATGTGTTTTTGTAAGAAAAATATCCATATTTCAAACGTAATAAACACTTTTCTATCACTTCCGCTATCTGTCATATGTGGGGTCGAGAACGGCGCGCCCGGCGGATCCGACGAAGCAGCGGCAACCACATGTGACGGCCCCGGGTTGGACTCCGCTTCGTCCACGGTGAAAGCCGATCCGGCGATCCCCAGCACTAAGTTGATGTATACCCTCAGAGACCAGCACAGAGCTCTAGGCATGACGAAGCGGATATTGTCCTCTTTTGGAAGACCAAACAAAGTAGTTTCGCTTTCACAATGAAACACACAGAGTCTTCACGACATGGCAGCAGCGGCAACAACAATACTACAGTGAGAATTAAAAGTTACGCCTTCTTTCTTTGCGTGAACATTTGGGCGGCGTTATGCAAATCTTCCCACATAGTGACGTAGATATGTGGGGGCGTGTTAGAACGAGCCGTTTTAGGAGGGCGTGGCTGACTCTTAACTTTTATAAAGAATATCTCTTTTGATTTGAGACTTTAGTCTTTGCAACTTTACAGATCTTCTTTATGCACCAAGAGCTTGTAACACTCCAAAGAGAAAGGAAAAATTGAAATCGCATCATATGACCCCTTTAATAATTTTATTTCTAAGATAATTAAATTCATTAGATGATTCTGAAACAAATTTGCACAACAAAAGTAGCATGTTACTCTTTAAAATATTTATTATGTAATAAGGCACGTTGTTTTATTTATTATTTATTTATATGCAAGTTGCACAGAATGTATTCAGTACGCTAGTATTCGATTCTAAATAGAGAATGTAAAGAGAGGGAATAAGGAGGCATGAGACGCACCTGTTTTCCTTGGACACGTCACCCGCATTCTCTGTGTGTGCAGGTTGATGGGAATGAACTCCAGATATTTCTGGCCTTTGCTGCAGCTGGGCTTGAACGACGGGCCTGGGAAAGATCACCAAAAGCCAAGCGTTTATATATAATCTGCTTTAGCCCTCGTTCAAGAACAAAACAAACTCAAAAACAGACAGAGGAGCACAAACACACAGCGGGGGCTCTGCCATCTGCTTCTATTGAATTACAGCCGCACGCAAATACACCCCTTTACTGTTATTCTGACTCGTATGTGTTGGTCGCGATGCATTATAGCGGCGTGTTTGAATGCATTCAATTACAAAGCCACGATTTAGTCAGTCTGATTAAATTAATAAAAAGAAGGCAATTAAACATCAATTGAAGGCAAGAGCCTGCATGCAAGGCCTTTCATTTAAACGTGTGAAGGTAACGGCTTTCATACAGGCCTAATAAAGGATAAAAGAAGTCGTGGATGACCTTGAGTGACTGGAGCTGTAATAATGACCGCTCAGAGCTGCATATAAACACCGCAATCTGATTTCAAATATCACTTTCCCAAATACCAGCTCATTTATTCTTAAATCCACTAAGCACAGGGTTTTGCTCAAATTAAGCACCACCTGCTTCATACAAAAACAACCCAATTAAAATCTTCAGAAACGGATACTGTAAGCACCTATGGTGAAGCAAATATCGCCCAGCGACACACGGCGGGCTTTTGATCGCTTCAGTGTAATATATGCAAATATAGCCAACAAAGACTCTTTGAAACATTATCAGCGCTCGTAAGAACTTCCAAAATGAACTAATTATCTGACCAGTTGTGTTGTGAGCAGACAAAGAAATTAGAGGGGGGAAAATGAACAATAAATAAATAAATAAATAAATGATACGTCAAATAGCATTGGGTTCATAAAATGCTCATAAAATGTAAATCCAGTTAGGGAAAAACAAAAGATACTTCCTTTTATTTGATTATTTTCTCTTTGTTTTGGGAACCTGAGGAATGCAAACCAGAATAATTATTAATAATAATAATTTTCATACCAAATGAATGACACATTTCATATTATATAAAAATTCAAAATGGATCCGACTTTTAATTCTGATCGGATAAGCTACATTAAGAGTTGATAAAGTTATATATTTAAATTGTGTCCAATTTTTCCAAATTTCAAGTAAAATATGGAAATCATCCTGTAGCGTGACATCCTCAGCATGCACTATAATTTATGAATTACAGAAACATATCAATATAAACAAAACAACTGACTATTTAGGGTCTGTGATCATCATAAATATACATACTTGCATTTACATTTGTGTTTAAAGATGTAAAAAAAGTCTTCACTGTTACCTATCATAAAATTCATTTTGTCACAACTATCCATGAAAATATGTCAAATGACGCGTAAAATATGTCATATTTAAGATGCAGTGAATAAACCAATGGACACTTTGCTATCCCATAATGCCTTGGAATCAAATTTAAAATGATAAATAAATGTGACCCTAGACCTTAAGTGTCAATTTTTCAAAATTGTGATGTATACATCAACTGGAAGCTGAATAAATACGCATTATTTAAACACCATTTGTTAGAAGAGGACAATATTTGGCCGAGATACAACTATTTGAAAATCTGGAATCTGAGGGTGCAAAAAAATCTAAATATTGAGAAAATCGTCTTTAAAGTTGTCCAAATGAAGTTCTTAGCAATGCATATTACTAATCAAAAATTAAGTTTTGATATATTCACGGTAGGAAATTTACAAAATATCTTCATGGAACATGATCTTTACTTAATATCATAATGATTTTTGGCATAAAAGAAAAATCGATAATTTTGACCCATACGATGTATTTTTGGATATTGCTACAAATATACTCGTGTGACTTATGACTGGTTTTGTGCATCATCTTATATAAAATAAGATGATGATAAAAATGCCATGATGAATAAACGTACCAAGAAAGTTGCTCCTTGTGATTGAACTGCACTATTTAATGTTTTATTATTTATTTATTTGTTGTCACAGGTCAAAGGCAAGCCTAGACGGAAGATGAAGTTTGTATGCACTGACTTAATAGAGAAATTAAAATAGAGAAATTAAGACACAGTGCTTGTCAAGCTTGTAAGTAGTACAAGTTGTACCTTCCACTAATTAAACTTTGCTATATTATTTAAGTTTTTCCATGCTAATTTATTCAGTGCAACACCTCCGCATAATAAAAATAGCATTAATAAACATAATAAGTAAACGCTTTATTGATTTGTGTGGATGCAGCATATGGGAGTATGCTGAATAACAGCTGAATACCTAGAAATATCCTGCGGTGAGAGACTACAAATCTTCGAAATAATCTGTCACACTGCAGGACTAAAGAACCAGTCGAGGCGAAAAGTGATGCATCTACAAACTACCTTGAAAAAAGGTTTATGTCTGTTTGTCAGCTACGCAAACACAAACACAAACACACTTGGTCTCTTTTCTGTAAGAAAGCCAGCAGTCTCATTATTTCTGTTCCTCTCTGACTGTTTTTCCCTCATAAGATCTCCTTCTCAGCTACAGAAGCGCATAATGATGAGAGTTCAATGCGATCACGTCTCCAGTCAGAGATGAGTGTACTTGAGCAGGAGCATCAGACATGTTGCCTGGCTTCCATTAAATGCTCTTCTCAGAAATACTGAGGAAAAAGTCCCAGGTCCACCATAGAGCCTAGAAAGCACAAGCGGCATGACGATACGCACTAAACACACAGCTAGCTATTGGCACAGAAGCCCCTGACTGCTTCAGCTTCGCTGTAGGTCTCTTGTGCCAAGCGTTTTCAGGGTTTTCCTCCCGTCAGACAGGCACCAGAGTCCCAGGGCAACAGCAGCAGGAGTAGGTTGTGGTGTCTGCGGCCTGCAGGCTCGTACAGCGCAGACTGTCTGTGGCTTTTGCAGCGGTTCTGGGGAACAAATCAGCATCTGTTTTTATGCTTACATGAGACAGCTAAAGCCAACAAAGAACAAACAGTGCTGCTAAAAATGTCATTTCTGGGAATTTTCTCACCCTGATGTTGTTACAAAACACTTCTGAGTTACTTTCTGCCATTGATTGCTGTTAAAGTTGAAATTATATTACACAGTCCAAGGTAAAAAACACATTTTGATAAAAAAAAGAAAAGTTGGGAGGTTGCATAAAAGCTTAGCTCAGTAGCTTAGTACATATAAGATACATAAATGTTAGGGATGCACGATATTGGATTTTTGCCGATATCCGATATGCCGATATTTTTCAACTCATTTTGGTCGATACCGATACCAATATATTTCCTTTTGTTTGGAAACAACACCAAGTCTCTCCTGTGCAGAAATTATACGCAAAATATTTTTAATTTTGGTTAGTTTTTAACAAGAACTTTGTTAGAATTAAATAAACAACAATGAAGGTTTTTTGACAGTACATTTACGCTTTAACTATAGCCTAAATAAACTATATATCAATCGCTGCATTTCCCCCCCCCTGGTCTAAAGTAAAATTCAGAAAATATTTTAGCGCTTATCGATGCTTGATTTGTTAAAAAAAATAAAACATTACACATTAATGAATAAATCAGTATATATAAAATTAATTTTCAAGTGTCATGTTTAGATTTTTTTTCATGTAAGCTATAGCTTCTGACCTTTAAATCAAAACATACTCATTACTTTATGACATCAATTACTGCTTCATTTATTCAGAAACACAGTCTAAATGTTATTTTTGTAGGATATTTTACTTTTAATTTAATTAGAAGTCAGACAACAGCGCCGCCTACAGATTAAAACTCTTTACCGAACGGGCGTTAGGACCCGGGGAAGGCTGCCGCTGCACGTGCTTACTGTTTACTCTTATCACACACCAAACACATCATTCTGTACGTGCTTTCACAGATTAAATGCAGCAATCCAAAACAGTCAATCTAGTCATCATTCAGACAAAACTTTGCTTCAAGAATGAGCCACACTGCTGACTTGATCATTAGCACACCTTGAGCACATGTGAGTTAATGTATTCCTCTTATAGGCAAGACATATCGGCATAAATTTGTCATATAGGGCAGATGCCGATATTTACATTTAAAGCCATTATCGGCCGATTTCGTTATCAGTCCGATAATAGCGTGCATCCCTAATAAATGTAGTTTCATTTGTCTTAAGGTTTTATTTTTTACATTTTGCACCCTGTTTTGTCCCACTTCTCAAGAATCAGTGTGTTCAAAAGTTTAAGTTTGGTACGATTTTAAAAAAGGAAAAAAAAAAGAAAAGAAAAGTTTTTAAAAGAAATCTCTTCTGCTGACCAAGGATGCATTTATTTGATCTAAAAAACAGTGAAATATTATTACAATTTAAAATAAATATTTTCTATTTGAATACATAGAAAAATCTCATTTATTTATGTGATCAAAGCTGAATATTTAGCATCATTACTCCAGTCTTCAGTGTCACATTATTGTTCAGAAATAATTCTAATACGCTGATTTACTGCTCAAGAAACATTTATTTATCAATGTTGAAAACATCTGTGTTGCGTCATATTTTTATATTTTTGTCAAAACCATGATACATTTTATTCAATTAATGTATCCTTGCCAAATTAAAGTAAAAAAAAAACTTTGAAAAACCTTTGAACAGTAGTGTATATACAATTTCATATGATATTTTATAGTGGTTTTATGTTGTTTTTTAGGAGCTTGATAGATGGACTGATTCACTATGCTACTGCTACTATATATATATATATATATATATATATATATATATATATATATATATATATATATATATACACACAAACAGATATTTAAAAATTAATTTTTTTTGTGATCCACAGGAAAAGAAAACAGAATGTACATTTGCAGTAACACGAGGGTGAGCAAATGCTGAAGAAAAGAAAAACTCCTTTAAAGAAAAGTCCAGGAAGCTTCCTCACTTATTTTAATTACCCTCAACTTATTTTGTGACTCAATGCAGTCTTTGCTTGGATTTGTCTTACTTTGCTTCCTTTCCCCACAGAAGTTGTAACTATATCTTCCACATAAAATTCTAGTGATTGATAGTGACATTCAAGTAGAAGTGTTGTATTAATCTCATTAATTGTCATGTGTAGCTTGAAGCTAATTTTAATTTCTCCGTTACCCATATATGATTATATTTCATTACGTTTGTAAGAAACTTTACATTTCCAAAAGATTTTTAATTATAGTAATATAATGTACCACATGCTGATCAGAGGGGTGTGGGTGGGATGTAATGCCAGAGTAAAGTAAAGCCACAACTTACACAAAAGTGCTCATGATCATCTTTTTTCCTGACACAATCAATCTAATGCAAAATTTATATCTGCTGAATGTAAGCGTTTCCATATTTCAAGCTTGCCTGCTGCACTGGGGACATCACATGCATATGCGAGTCGTGAAAATTATGAAAATAAATCTAGGAATTTATTTAAGATTTTAGAAAATCTTAAGTGGGGTTGAGGCATCAAAAGTAACTAAGTAACTAAGCTTGTTTTATGGATGGTAACTGTAATATTATTAGTAATTAGTTACACTACTAGTTACTGCAAAAAGTAATATTATTACAGTAACTAAGTTACTAGTTACTGCCCAACACTGGTGATGGGGCGGGTGAGACTGCGGGTTTCTCCACCCCGGGCCGCACAATCTCGCTGGAGGACTGACAAACAACAGGATTAGCTCCCAGTGCCTCTAATTCCACCGGCTGCAAACAATGCTAACACAAAATGATGAATTCATTAGTTAACACACTCTGAAGTACCCCGAGTCAGCCTTGTCTAATTAAAAATGAATTAAACGAAAGGGGAAAAAAACACCACAGAGCTTGTTTGTTTTTTTTGAGACCTGAGCCAAACGACTGCAATACCTGCCCTGAGGTGAAGAGGGCGGCGGGAGAACGGATCTGCCCTTTTGAGAAACGCCGGCTGAATCCAAACACTCTCTCGAGCCACAAGTTGCCAACCTTGTGATAACATTAGATATCAATAATTAATACTCTGCAGTGGCACTGCAGTGAGTGGATTATGACAACATCCCAGGGGACAGGAGAACATACACAGACACGACGGGTCCAGCAATCGGCTAATCCCTTAATACTGTCGACTCGTTTTTCTAGCATATTTTACAGCTCTCATTTTTTAAAGCTTTAATATTTTAGCTGCAGTGCTTTAAAGGAGGATGAATTAGGGGTTGCTGAGGTTTAAGCATGATAACTGTACTGTCAGCATGGCAAAACACTCTCTAAATGCTCTAATACCCAAAGTCAAGTTTTGTGGCTTTTAGACCATGTGTATTGGAGATTATTCATATGCTAGTGTACACGCATATATGCATTTTACTGCATTTTGTCCAATCAAGTGCTCTCAAGAATGTCTTTCATGCTAATGCTGCCTGCAGCCGATTAGCATTAGTCTTGGGTCGTTCTTGAACGATTCGTTCATTTTGAACGAATCTTTAATGTGACTCGGGAAGAACGAGTCGTATCGGGGAGTGATTCGTTCAGTCGCGCATGCGCAACATCCTATAGGTTCTGTACTGGAATTAGTCAAGTAGTTCACCTGGTTCGAGTCTTCGGGTTTTTCCGAGTCGTTCGTTCATCACGTGACAGCCCCATAAGCTTTAACCAATGCAGTCTGAGCCGGAAAGAGAATTGATTAGTTCATCTCTCGAGTCTTCGGGTTTGAGTCGTTCATTCATCACGTGACAGCCCCATAAGCCCAAACCCAAAGACTTGTCAGATAAGAGGTGAGGTGAGCTAATCATAGACTGAAGGCCCAGGTAAACAATGAATTCATCTTTTCTGTTTCTTATAGCAGTTTTGTATTGTTTGTAGTGTGATCAACGTTTGCGTAAGTAGTAGACGTATTAGGGAAGTTACACGTAACATTTTAATTACATTTTGCTAAAATGAACGAAATGGCTCGAAAAAGGATTTGTTCATTTTGCTGAACGAGACTCAAAGGTCCGAGTCGGTAAAATGATCCGAACTTCCCATCACTAATTAGCATGTATCAAATCATGGTACACGGCTGTGATGTAGGCTAACTAAATGCTAAAAAGAAGAGACCAGAAGAGACCAATGCCTTGTCCAAATACCCACACTTGCGGTCTAAGTGCGCAAGACTGTCCAGTGTCCTAAAAACGCAGTGCACTTAACGCACACTAAATTTACACTATCTTGAATACAGCTCCAGAGCGCTATTCGAGGCTTAGTGTATCCCATCATGCATCATGTTTTGAAATAAATCGTGAAATTTTTGTTGAGATCTCACGAGACGTCATGGTTAAATATTAATACAATAATTACATATAATTACATAGAACTGTCTTATCAACTACACGGTATTATTTCTGTCTTACAGTCATTCATATTATCACAGAAATACTGGGGTGAAAGTTTATAGTTCAGATATAAACATTGATATCTATGGCAGCGATCAAAATAGAGCAAATCACCTTTTGAAAGTAACTACGCTTCAAATAACGTTTGTGTCAATTGCATTGTTTCGCCACTAAGTGGCGAAAAGTGACTTAAATGTATTTGTTATTGAGTGAATTATTCATTCAAGAGAATCCTTCAAAAATGCTGATTCATCCAGTAATGAAATAAGTGAAGTAGGTTTATGAGTGAGTCGTTGAATCATTGATACAAACAACTTTTTCATAATTGTAATATTAAAAATTGGTGTATTAAATTCTTCTGCTCTGCATTTATTTGATCCAAAGTACAGCAAAAACAGTACAATTTAGAAATATTTTTACAATTTAAAATAACTAAATAACTGTTGAATATATTGTAAAATGTAATTTATTACTGTGATTTCAAGGCAAAAATTTCAGCATCATTACTCCAGTCTTTAGTGTCACATGTTCCTTCAGAAATCATTCTAATATGCTGATTTGCTGTAAAAAAAAACATTTATTATTATTGTTGAAAACAGTTGAGTAGATTTTTTCCCGGTTTCTTTGATAGAAAGTTCAGAAGAACAGCATTTATCTGAAATAGAAATCTTTTGTAATATTATAAATGTCTTTATCGTACTTTTGATCAATTTAAAGGATTAATTTATATAATCACCCCCCCGCTTTAACCAATGCAGTCTGAGCCGGAAAGAGAATTGATTAGTTCATCTCTCGAGTCTTCGGGTTTGAGTCGTTCATTCATCACGTGACAGCCCCATAAGCCCAAACCCAAAGACTTGTCAGATAAGAGGTGAGGTGAGCTAATCATAGACTGAAGGCCCAGGTAAACAATGAATTCATCTTTTCTGTTTCTTATAGCAGTTTTGTATTGTTTGTAGTGTGATCAACGTTTGCGTAAGTAGTAGACGTATTAGGGAAGTTACACGTAACATTTTAATTACATTTTGCTAAAATGAACGAAATGACTCGAAAAAGGATTTGTTCATTTTGCTGAACGAGACTCAAAGGTCCGAGTCGGTAAAATGATCCGAACTTCCCATCACTAATTAGCATGTATCAAATCATGGTACACGGCTGTGATGTAGGCTAACTAAATGCTAAAAAGAAGAGACCAGAAGAGACCAATGCCTTGTCCAAATACCCACACTTGCGGTCTAAGTGCGCAAGACTGTCCAGTGTCCTAAAAACGCAGTGCACTTAACGCACACTAAATTTACACTATCTTGAATACAGCTCCAGAGCGCTATTCGAGGCTTAGTGTATCCCATCATGCATCATGTTTTGAAATAAATCGTGAAATTTTTGTTGAGATCTCACGAGACGTCATGGTTAAATATTAATACAATAATTACATATAATTACATAGAACTGTCTTTTCAACTACACGGTATTATTTCTGTCTTACAGTCATTCATATTATCACAGAAATACTGGGGTGAAAGTTTATAGTTCAGATATAAACATTGATATCTATGGCAGCGATCAAAATAGAGCAAATCACCTTTTGAAAGTAACTACGCTTCAAATAACGTTTGTGTCAATTGCATTGTTTCGCCACTAAGTGGCGAAAAGTGACTTAAATGTATTTGTTATTGAGTGAATTATTCATTCAAGAGAATCCTTCAAAAATGCTGATTCATCCAGTAATGAAATAAGTGAAGTAGGTTTATGAGTGAGTCGTTGAATCATTGATTCAAACAACTTTTTCATAATTGTAATATTAAAAATTGGTGTATTAAATATATTATATATACACTACCAGATTTTAAGATTTTTAATGTTTTTTTTTATTAAAGAAGTCTCTTCTGCTCACCAAGCCTGCATTTATTTGATCCAAAGTACAGCAAAAACAGTACAATTTAGAAATATTTTTACAATTTAAAATAACTGATTTCTATTTGAATATATTGTAAAATGTAATTTATTACTGTGATTTCAAAGCAAAAATTTCAGCATCATTACTCCAGTCTTTAGTGTCACATGTTCCTTCAGAAATCATTCTAATATGCTGATTTGCTGTAAAAAAAAAACATTTTTTATTATTGTTGAAAACAGTTGAGTAGATTTTTTCCCGGTTTCTTTGATAGAAAGTTCAGAAGAACAGCATTTATCTGAAATAGAAATCTTTTGTAATATTATAAATGTCTTTATCGTACTTTTGATCAATTTAAAGGATTAATTTATATAATCACCCCCCCTGAAATATTTTTACTATTTAAAATAACTGTTTTCTATTTGAATATATTTTAAAATGTAATTTATTCCTGATTTCAAAGCTGGATTTCAAAGCTGAATTTTTAGCATCATTACTCAAGTCACATGATCCTTCAGAAATCATTCAAATATTCTGATTTGCTGCTCAAAAAAAAAAAATATATTTTTATTATGTTGAAAACAGCTGAGTAGAATTTTTCAGATGATGAATAGAACAGCATTTATCTGAAATGGAAATATTTTGTAGCATTATGAATGTCTTTATCATCACTTGATCAATTTAAAGCATCCTTGCTAAATAAAAGTAATAATTTCTTTCCCCAAAAAAAACAAAACAAAAACTGACTCCAAGCTTTTGAATTGTATAGTCATAGTGTAATATGTACCAGTATAATAAATGCTGATCTTTTTTTCTACTCATCAAAGAATCCTGAAAAAATGTACTCAAGTGTTTTAAATATTGATAAAAATAATAATAAAAAACTGTTTCTTGAACAGCAATCAGCATATCAGAATGATTTCTGAAGGATCATGTGATTGGAGTAATGATGCTGAAAATTCAGCTTTGATCACAGGAATAAATTACATTTTACAATATATTACAATAGAAAGCAGTTATTTTAAATTGTAAAAATATTTCACAATATTACTACTTTTGCTGTATTTTGGATCAAATAAATGCAGGAGGCATTGCTGAGCAGAAGAGAATTCTTTAAAAAACATAAAAAATCTTACTGTTCAAAAACTTTTGACTGGTAGTGCATATTAAAATGTATAATAATTCATTAAAATGTATTAAACATTTTTAAATAGACTGCAGCAATAATGCAATAAAGAATCGTGGGAGAATCGTGATCTCTATTTGAGACAAAAAAATGGTGATTCTCAATTTATCCAGAATCGTGCAGCTCTAACCGCAAGAGTAGGTATTTGGACAAGGGGCAAGTGACACACCATCCCACCTAAACCTGTTTTAGAGGAAATAAGTCCGCCTAGTGATTTCATGAGGCGTTTCATGTCAGAAAGATTGTATTTTCGAGTTGAACACACATGAACGCCAGCACAAAGTTTTAATTAAGAATAAAATAATTTCTTTAAGTGCTGAGTTTCCAAGTTGATACAGTGTCAAAAAAACACGGTTGACACAATATGCAGCATCTGTATTGATTTGAAAAATAAATGCTGACCGACAGAAAGCTGCTTGGTTTGCAAGTGTTTTCCCTGTGAGCAGCACTTTCTACATAGCTATATTAATGACAAAAGACAACAGATCTTTTTATCGGTGAAATTTTGCAAATATAAGAGCACCTTAAGACAAAAACACATGCACATTCTTTATTTTTTAATTTGTAGAAATAGAATTCAAAAATGTTGTATTTTTTTTGTAAAAATGTTACATCTTGCTCCAATGTAAGTGACTTGAACACTTTGCAATCACAACTTCTCTGCTCACACATATACGAACTTCCCATGAGGACTTGAACGCACCATTAAGAAGTCTTCGAGGACTACACTTTTTGTATGATAAATTCAGCCTGTGTATTTAAAGACAGAAATTAGTTATTTTAGGGTAATTAAAAAGCAACCTAAAAATAACCATTAAAGAATGTTGTGCATTAGTATTAGTTTTTATTAGGTTGTCACAAAAACCTCCCTGCAATGTTCTGTGAACGTTAGTTCTTAGATTATAAAAAAAACTATACAATGTTTTACAGCAGTACAGAGCCTTTTAGGAGAATCAATCTACAAATAACTTACTAGTTTGAATCTCTGCTGGGATAGAAACAAATTTAACATTGGTAAAACAAAAATGACACACTTCCCCTTTAAGATTCGTTAAAGAACACAACTCCTGAAGTGAAAACTCATTTTATGCTGGAACTCGTTTTAAGTTGTTTTTCTGAACAACAAGTTAGATTACAAAAAAATATATATAAAATACACAGTCCCTGGTATCAAGGGAAAAAGGGAAGATGGGAGCGGCTGAGAGGGAGCAGGGCGTCTGCTACACGGCAAACAAGATTAGAGACCGATGTAGCAGCTGGCCACTCATGGGCTGTCGAACAACCTGAGAACAACCTGAGATCTCGCCGTCTCTCCTCTCATCCTTCAGGGACGGACACGTCAACACCGTTCAGCTGGTAAAACACAAGCCTGCACAATTTCATCTCTGAATATAAGCCTCGGTAATGGGTCGATCGATCAGGCAGATCAGTTTTTTCATCCCGTCACGGCTGATTAGAAGGCCAAGATCATCAATGACTATTTTTGCTTGGTGTGAGGTGCGACACAGCTGACAAATACTGGCTTTCTGTGCTCCGTTTTATTTTTCCTCCAACAATATGGATCATACTAGAGCTGGGGCGAGATGATGGCATATACCGCATGACAGTAGCAATGTGTCAACTGCTAGAGACATATAACGCTTACATGGCCATCGCTATTGCAAAATGCACTGCGGCAATGTCTTATTTGTCATTTTGGCTTATGTGCTTCTGAACAGCAGCATAAAATCAGACTCTTTTATCCATTTTTCAGTCGATTCAAGTTTAGTTGGCTGCATTGCTCCAGCACACAAAAATCAGGCAATGCATGCAGTCGCAACACTACAGTACGTCTTGTTATTATTGAAAGCGACAAATATGTGTTTACTGTGAACAAGCTTTATACAGGCTAATGCAATAGAAGGCAGCTTTAAAAGCGAACGCTTTCTGTATGCTTGTTCCTCTACAACGTGCAACCATGCGAGTTTAACGTTGCATTGAATGTGACAGCTAACTGTGAGCTGCGTATGAAAATTTGATGAACTAAGAAATTGCCGGACACAAAAAAAATCATGCTTTTACAACCTGCACTGCTGATCAATTCAGCAATGTCGCATGCAAATTGTGGAAACTGTTTGCATTGTATAAAGCCTCATGCATGCAAAATGAGAAAGACTGCATATTAAGTGCATGTGTGTGTGTAAGAGAGATCATGCTTCATTGGATCTGAAGCCTTTACCAGTAAGTTTCTCCAGCTCCGCCAGCGTGTCCTGGTATTCTTTGATGATCTGGTCGTAGCGAGAGATTACATCCTTCCGTAGGTTGTCCCAGTGTGGTGAGAGCTCTCCCAGATCTTTCAGCTCCTGTATCCTGTAGGAAACAACATAAATCGATCATCATGTTGGCTTGACTTACAGAATTCCCATATCAGGCTTCGGAACAGGCCCAAATTCACATAGTCTTTCACTGAGGGGGTGAAAACTTTCATACAATAACTGATATAGAGTATTTAAGCTGCCATATCACTAGCAAAACCTAACAACTAGCCTGCAACACACTAAGTAAGCCTAACAACATGTTAAAATATGCTGAGAACATGCTAGCAACATACTAAAACATGTTAACCAAATGCTAACAACAGACTAAAACATATGAGAAATATGTTAAAACATGCAGGGAAAATGTTAAAATACTGTCAACATTTAGAATGTAAAGCATGTTTTAACATCAGTCATGCTAAAACATGATTAAACATGTTCTACAAATGTTAGCAATGTGTTAACCCTAACCCTCATGTGTTAAAACATAAGCAATGTCATACTAAAACATGTTTAAACATACTAGGATCATGCTAACAACTTGCTAAACCAATGCTAGAAATGAGCTAACAGCATGTAAAAACATATTAGTATTGTTAAAACATGCTAGAAACATGTTAAAACTAACTAAAAAACATGTTAACAATGTGTTAAAATATGCTAGAGAAATACTAGTAATGTGCTAAAATGTAACAATTTGTGAAAACATGCAAGAAGCATGTTAATTACATGGAAAAACATGTTAGCAATGTGCTAAAATACTGTATGCTAGAAAATGCTAGTAATGTGTAAAAATGTTATCAACATGTTAACAATTTGCCAAAATATGCTAGAAACATGCTAGCCACATGGTAAAACATGTTAGCAGTGTGTTAAAACATGTTAGAAACACATTAAAACATGTTAACAATGTTAAAATATGTTAGAAATATATAGACACATGGTAAAACATGTTAGCAATGTGATAAATACTTTTAAAAAGTATTAAAGCATATTAGAAACATGCTAACAATGTTAAAATATGCTAGAAACAGCCATGGTAAATAAAAAATATGTTCAAAACACATTAAAACATACTATAAACATGCTAACAATGTTAACATATGCTAGAAACACGCTAGCCACATGGTAAAACATGTTAGCAGTGTGTTAAAACATATTAGAAACATTAAAATGTACAAGAAACATGTGAACAATGTTACAATACGTTAGACAAAATGCTTGTAACATGTTAACCACTTGCTAAAACATGCTAGAACATTGCAAAACATTAGCAATGTGCTAAAACATGCTAAGGAGATGTAAAAACGTTGGAAGTATGCTAGCAACTTGTTAAAACAACAGCAATGTGCTAAAACATGTAGCAACACTTACTTTCTCTGAGTAAAACCTTCAAAATTCAAGCTTTTAAAGTTATTTAAAACTTTCAGACAAGTGTATCTTTAATCTTTACTCATCTAGTTATTGTTACTGTTCCTGTTTAACATCCAAAAGTCTGAGAGCACTAGCGGATTTCTACTCTGCATTCAAAATGCTAATTTTTGCTGTAATGAAAGCAGCACTGGAGCATACTTGATCAAAACCTGATGATCATGTTCTCCTGCATGATTTGAGATGTAGAGCATCTCGAGCTTCAATGCAAGCAAGAACATCTGAATTACTAGCATATTTTGGGTTTTCATAAGCATTTTATTTATTATTTATTTATTTGTTATTTCATCTTTCAATAACAACATATCTGCTGCCCAAAACCTGCACACTTAGATAAATTAATCAAACACACAAGCTTGCGAATGTGCCCTTCAAACTTCTAAGATCAGACTGAAACAATCAGTATTTTTATTGTTAAAAATAAGCTTCAACTAGGGATGCACCGAATGCTCGGCAACCGAAATTATTCAGCCGAAAATAGCAAAAAAGCTATTTCTTATGTTACTGTATGATGACTGAAATCGCGAAATGCTCTTAAACAATTAAATAAACTGCAGAACGTTGTGTTTTCTAATACGCGCACGAATTGCATGTATTCAAACAGCGCTGCATTTCAAAGTCCAAAGCGCGAGGAAAATCTGAGCTAAAATAGTGTTACTCGTCAGTTGCTCAGTAACATTTTTATTCATTTTTACAAGGCATGTGACAATCTGATACGTGCAACAAACGTCTTCCCAAATTCGTAATGAAAATAATTTCATTTCAATCAACAAAAAGAAGCACTGAGGTCTTCCTGTGGGTTTCTGCCAAAATAAACGTTGAGAAAATCCAAGAACTCCATCAACATTAATAAATGTTATTATTGTAATTTTTACTGTTGTTCTGTAAAATAAAATAAAAAGGACAATAATAATGATAATAATAATACTTACAACAGCTCTATTAATACATTTATTATAGCATTCACACATAGTGTTCAAACTGGGATCTGTAATATTTTCTAATGTTTTAAAAGAAGTCTCTTCTGCTCAGCAAGGCTGCATTTATTTGTACAGTAAAAAACACATGCCTGATTCAAGAAGGGGGTCTCAAAAATGGCCAAAAAATATTATTTGACTAACTTATTAATTTTAAGTTAAATTGTGTTATATTGATATAATGTCTGCTAGAATGTTAAAACATTTTTCAGTGTTAAGTAAATATTTTTAAAGCACATTTTGGCTATTTAATTTATGCAATGGTGAAAAGAATTGGCAAAATGGGTGAAAAAATTCGGTATTCGGCCTTCGGCCCAGTGTTTCATTTTGTTCGGCTTCGGCCAAGAATTTTCATTTCGGTGCATCCCTAGCTTCAACTCAACTTCACTAACATTTCTGACATCACAAATTGCAGAAGTGCAAAACGAGCCTTTTTTTGCTGCCTATTTTCAATAAATGTTTTGAGTTTTAAGTTCTGAATGTCACAGTATGTTTTCTCAAACCAAGAAACCAGTGAATTCCTCATCACATGGCTCCTTTAAATCTGTATATGAAGGGATTAAAAGCCACAAAACTCAAATTTTGCTTCCATTGGGCCTTTGAAAAGGGATCACAGACTATTTATGTCCCCTGGGGCAATTCAACAGGTGAAATTCACTCATTCAGTCTCATTCAATAGCATTTACGCGTAGACTTTCTCTTTACGTGTCACGCTGAGAGGCTCTGTTGCTTGACTTACTGTGTGTTGTGTCTTTATGTTGTCATGCGAGGTCTGCAGAGATTTGCTGCGTAACACTACGGTAGATTTAAATATGTTATCTCTCCATGCAGACTGACAGAGTCAAGTCTCATTAATAAAAGGCTCAGGAATCTTTAATTGTGGAGGGCATTTCCAAAGGGAGCAATGATTAATTTTCATGTAAATTCAAAGTCTCTGTGATACTTTAATAATAATTTCAGAAATGTGATTAGCAACTTCAAAAGGAGCCAAAGGTGACAAGAGCTGCAGAAATGAAAGAAATGAGCAGAACAGAGCGATTATTGTTTCTATTGAAAGGTAAGAGCAGTGGGGGTTTTTTCTTCATTATTCAGCATCTTATTCTCATTTTAAAGCCAAAGTATGTTGTTTCTGTGCCACTTACATCACTAAACTGAAAATGTTTAATGTTCATTTTTTAATACATGAACATCTACAGTATGTGCACAATTACATTTAGCAAGATTCATAAAAAGAAAACGGTTTTATTCAGGGAGGATGCATTAAATTGATAAAAACACAATAAATAGACAATAAATAGATTTATAATATTACAACATATTTCCATTTCAAATACAGTAAATGCTGTTGTTTTTGTTGTTGTTTTTTACATTCATCAAAGAATCCTGAAAAAAAGTTTGCACAAAAATATGAAGCAGCAAAAGTGTTTTCAACATTGATAATAATGAGAAATGTTTTTGAGCAGCAAATCAGCATATTAGAATGATTTCTGAAGGATCATGTGGCACTGAAGTCTGGAGAAATGTTGCTGAAAATTCAGCAGTAACTTACATTTTACAATATATCCAAACAGAAAACAGTTATTTTAAATTGTAAAAACATTTCACAATTTTACTGTTTTTACTGTATATTTTGAGCAAATAAATGCGGCGAGCATAAGGGACTTCTTTCTAAAAATGTTTACAAATCTTAACAACCCACAAAGTTTGAATAATGAATTTTGTTTATTTCTTAATATAGTGTTAAATGAACACACTTTTGTTATCCCAACCACATCCTAACCACGACTACAGTGTACAAACATAATTTCTCATCTTAATTAAATGTGATTTAAGCACTTGATCAATGGGCCAAACACAATCCACAGTGTGCATCTGAAGTCTGAAATGTACATATGGGCACATATACGGGTCCAGAAACACCACTGGCTAAAGTCCCCATGAAATCAAAATAAAAGTTTTTTGGGTGTTCGTATCAATATGTTAGTCGTAAGGTTATCTATAAAGCAGTGTGCTCCAAAACAGTGACAAAATTCACATTTAGAAGATATAAGCATTCAAAGCTTGCAGTTCCTCACTTCCGCCAAAACGGCTCAACGATTTTTTATGAGGTCACATCGTACTTCATCTTTTCATCAAATCTTCTGACCAATCAAATGCTCTCTAGAATCCGAAGCGCCCGCCCCCTTCAATATAAATAGACGCTGAAGCGGCTGAGATCGGTCACTTGTTCACAGTGTAGTATTTCCTGTACAGTGAATGGCTCGAAGTGCACAATGTAGGCGATAGGGAACGATTCAGACAGTGTAAATATGCTTTCCATTGGGGCAAAGGAGGTCTGGTTTCATGTTGTTTCACCCGAACCGCGGCAGCGCACACAGTCTGATCCGGACTTTGGCTCCGGTCCGGAGACACGATTGCACGGAGCGGATCATATGCGCGAGTCGGCATATATTAAAAACTTTTACAACGACACAGCCTCAGCATGATTATGACCACTATTTTGTTTTACTAAGAGTTTCATATTGAATCTAGGGGGTAATCTATTAGATTGTGGCTGTCCAATGTGGCTTTACCGAGCTCAACGGCTCTGACCCGAGCAGATATAAACAAATGCTATTGGCTATTTTAAAAAGGGGGCGGGGCTGCTCGATATGTCCCGCCCTCTCTTCCTGTTTCAGTGAGATATATCCAGCTGCAGCCCCGCAGCCCCACACGCTTCAGGACACACAATCCAGACCACACGATCCAGGCCGGAAGTGAGGGGCGGAGTTAGTAAAACGTAACAACATGGCGGAGAGCAGGGTGAGTAAAGTTTATGTCATTTTGTGATGAAAAATTCGTTCAAAAGTTCAATGTTTATGTTATAAATACTGTTTATGTGCATGCCTTTCACGTTTTATTTCTGAAGCTTTGAATTGTTGTCATCCTTTACCATTTTCGGGACTTTTCTGTGGACAGTTTGATTACGTTTTAGGTTGTTTGTTGTAAATGGGCTTTGCGATAAAGCCACTTTATGGTTTGAATTTATTACTTTTTGATATATTTAATGCTTTCTTATAATTCTATTAGTTTCATTGTTTGTTGGTTTATTTTATGCTATTCTAGAGCATTGTAAGTTTGTTATTGACTTTTTTCAAATAACAGAGAACGTGTGTTATGCAGTTTTTCATTTTGTCTCCTGTAGAGACATACTACAATTCAGAGAGGTAAAGAATTACCTCAGCCCCAACAGTGCCAAAACTGTTGCAGCCTTTATCATTGCCCTTTCTGCCGGACATTTAAGCCAACCAGACTGGACAAATTAAAATTGCATCTGCAGAGCCATTCCAGCAAGGCAGTTGTCTATGATAGTATGGGTATTTGAGTTGTTTTATTAATGTGTTGTAGTGTAGTTAAGTACTTTACTAATGTAATGATTTATTTGTTGATTGTAAGGCAAATCATGTTTTGCTATAAATAAACCAATGCTTGCCTTCCAATTTAATGTATTGACAGTATCAGTTTGTTTCTTCTGGGATCCCTAAACAATGGCATTGCTATCTTTCAAACTAATTTTGCCCCATTTTAATTATGATTTGACTTTTTCTTAAATTTTGCTGTCATGGAGATTTTTTTAGTTGAATGCCATGAAAAAATGGGATTAAAATTGTATAAGACTTTCAAAAGCTTTTTTTTTTTGATATTACATTTCTAATTTTTAATTTTAGTTCTATTTTTGATTGTTGAAATGTTTTTTTTTATTAGTATGTTGCACTTTTTCCATGTTCAATTTGAATTTTAAAATGAAAAGTATTCTTGACATCAAACGTCCATTATCTGTGTCTTTAAGAATTTGTTACAAAACAAACATGACCTAAATATCTCATCATAACCTACAGTCAAATTTTTTTTAATGGTTTACTAGATTGATCAAAATGAATATCAATTTAAATAATAAAATTAATATAATTTTTTAGTATTTTGTGTATTATTAAATATTGTAAATCCTAACAAAATTCTTGGGATAGCTCATAATACATCTAACAAAAGAAAATTGCACTACAAAACTGTGACAGATCCACCGTTAACCATATATGGTTCGCCTTACTTCCGGCCTGGATCGTGTGGTCTGGATCGTGTGTCCTGAAACGTGCGAGGCTGCGGGTCTGCAGCTGGATATTATTGGTTTCAGTTGAAATTACGTCACCACATAGCATAATGCTGCGTGTTTCAAGGCACTTCAAGGGAACCTTTAAGACTAGATCTAAGTTTACATTTTTATACAACACATAAAAATACACAGTGCAGAATGTAAGTCAATGGGGTCCAAACAAAAAGACTAGACCCCACTGACTTTCATTGTATGGACACACACAAAAAAAACTTCTATGTTGCACAGAAGGAAAAAAAAAAAAAAAGGTTTGAAAATACATTTTTCAATTTTCATTTTTATATGAACTTTTAAGTGTATTTTTAATGTCTGAAGTGCATGTGGACTAAGAGATGTGTTCAAAGATCAGATTTGAACGGGACAATTACAGGTACAAATTACCGCAGATTCCTGCTTCAGCCACCAGTCAGTCTCTTTCAGAAGACACAGAGGCCTTCAGATTGATCTATTCTAGTCTCGTTCTCATTGTCAAACAACAGTTATCTAAGGAAAATAGGTGAAAATAAATTGTTATTACTTCATGCCGAGCCAGAGCTGTTAAAAGTCTGAGAAGATCTTGTGCCGAAGTTGTTGAGCCACTTAAAAAAGCATCATATCTACCATCTTGTTTTGTTCAAAAGCTCCGACTTGAATCGTAATGTTGCTTTATCAGAATGTGCTTTGGGTGGAGCGGCGGCGATAATAAAAAAGAGATTTGTAGCGGAAAGAACGCATGTGGAGAGGAAGCGGAGGAAACTTCTGTTTCATATTTTATTGGGGTTTGGGTGGAAGAAAGGCAAAGCTGAAACAATAGATCGAGGAGTGCTTAAAAACACAATCGTTTGGCAGACGAGAGACGAGAGCGCTGGAATTATGTCTAGATGTCGGTAGAGCGGCCACTCTGAAGCCTTCATTTCATGGTGCGTTACGGTCGCCGTTCGCTTTAAATCACCGGCGGCTTTGTGTCTGCCGTCAATTCCAGAAATGTGACGGGAATAGTAATTAACAACAGCTAAAGTACCTTCGAGCGCAGTAATACACTGATGAAGAAACTACAAAATGCACTGACCTCCGAGTTAATCAACACAAATACATAGCAAAACACGACTTGGAGAGTTACATGACAAATGATGTGACAAAAATGTCCATAATGCTCACTCTTTCTGTCCAAAATACAATTTTCTACTGCCAAAACCTGTGTGTATGGACTTTCAATGTCAAATTATGATTGTGAAGAAGATATGAGTCTCAGTTCAGCCCTTCAGCTAATATTATCACAACAACGCTGGTATATAAAGCATGGGGAATGAAAGTTATCCGCTAACGTTGGCATTCATCTCAATGGCAGCTTCTCATCCCCTCTGGACGTGCGCGACCTGCACGATGCATCTTTTAAATGTAAAAGTCATGTGACTAATCACTGCGTAGCTGCAGGAAAATTATATCATCACAACCCCGACTGGCTGATGGTATCACAGGAACACACATGATCCTTAACTGAGACAACAAAGACGGCAGACAGAGAAAAAAATAAGGCAATTTTGGGCAAAAAAAATAAATAAAATAAAAATAAATAAATATACAAATAATGCAAAATATTATAAAATGCATACATATTTAGCATCATATAATAAAATTAAATATTTCCTTTTTTATTTCTTCCAAGACAGCAGATGGAGGGAAATATAGGGCAATTTATAAAGAATAAATAAATAAATATATAATACATTGCATCATATAATAAAATTAAACATTTGCTATTTTATTTCTTTAAAGAGAGCAGACAGGGAAAAAATAAGTCAATGCCAAGCTTTCGGACACTGGCAAAACATCTATTATAAGATATAATGAAAATTGCTATTTTTTCAAAGACAGCAGACATGGAAGAAATAAGTAAAATAATAAACAATGACAAAAAAAATAATATTATTAATTAGTATATACTGGGCACTTGTGTCATGCATGGAAATAAAATTAAATGTTTGCTATTTTACTTCGTCAAAAACAGGGGAAAATAAACCAATGGCATGCTTTGTTTAAAAAATAATCAAAAATAATTAATTAAATAAATACATAAATATCTTCGAAGACAGCAGACAGGGGGGAATGTCATGCTTTTTAATTTCATGCTTTGAAAAGTCTTACAATAAATAAATTATTAAATATCTGACACTGGCAAAACATCTATTATAATATAATGTAACAATGCTATTATGCTAATAATGCTGTTTATTTTAAGACTTCAGACTTTCATGCACTGAAAAGTCTTACAATAAATAAATACATTCTGGACACTGGCAAAACATCATTAAATTGCATGCTTTGTCTTGCAAGAAATATTGAAATCAAAGAATTAAAAAGAAATGTATTTATTTTATTTAATTAATTTTATACATACGTAAATAAATATCAGACACTGGTGAAACATCTATTATAATAAAGTCTGCTATTTCATTTCTTAAATACATTGCTAGTTTTGAATAGCTAGCTTTTTGAATGGAGAAAGATCACTTTTGATCCTAAAATTGTTTAGTTACAATAGAGTCCAGCAGGGGGATAAATGGACATAATTACTTTAAACTTGACCTCTTGGTTTCCAAAGGCTGATTTCTGTAGAGTCAACATGATGGCATTTAAAACCCACTTAACTTTCAATATTAAATGTAATTTCAGGATAAACAGATACTTACAGAGGAAAACAAGCATAGGCCAGGGCCTCAATATATGCATCAGGAACTAACTGGGTTGCATAGAAAATAAATAAGACTAGCTATGTCAACTGACAAGGAAAGTCAATTCAGAGGTGAAGAGCTTATTTGTTTTTTAAAAATGATGAAGACATGAAAATTCTGGACATTTTTGCGATGAATCACGCAAAAGAAATAAAAGCAGGAATGCGCATTACACAAGAAAATAGGTCCAATTTGGATGTCATGTTGACTTCTGAAGGACACATGCAGTGAACGACACTGTGAATTTCCATTGACGTCAGTCCAATGAAAGCGACAGAAAAACAAAAGGTCTCATTCATAACAAACAAACACTAGTGTTTGACAATTGCTGAAGATAATGTGAGTTTCGTCTGTGTTGTGGGCGGATGAGAATCAGAACAGTAACAATGATGCTTAGCAAACACCGCTAATGATAAAACATCAGCCTCACATTGCGTTCGATTACTTGAGACATGATATCTCTTTTCTTTGAATCATATGCGATTGTGGTTAAACCAGAGCCAAAACAGCAGCTGAAACGGCCTTAAAGGTGACCGCGGCGCCCGGGCCGATAATTAGATGTCTAGGGATAGAAATGGCTGCTTGAGTTACCTGCCTGTAGCAGGAGAGCAGGTGTTGAGGCCAAATAGCCTCGCTGAATAATGCACACATGATGATAATTGCTTAGCAGGGTCTGTTCTATGGGCGCTCCAGTCTGGGAATGTGTGTCCCGCCGAGTTAATGATCTCAGATTCTTCAATGGCCAAACACCCTCACGGCCTGGACAGATGAAAACATGCCTATGCTAATACCTGTCGACTTTGGGAAGTTGCCGCGGATTACTGTGCATGCTGAGAAGTGTTGTTGTGCATGTACATAAAAACTGAGACTCTGGGGAAAGAGCGAGAGCTGGAAACAAAGAGCAAATGAAGCTGTGAGATTGTTCAGCTTGCTGCTCTGCGGTGAGAAACAAGATCACAAATGGTTCATCTAGCTTTTAGTGCAAGGATTGGACAAAATCCTGAATTTAAGAACAGACTCCATTCAGTTTACAAGTGTGATATTTGAACTGAATTGGCCTCAAAACCAACTGACAGTAAGTGGAATTTATTAAATTGCAATTCAAAGAAATTCCACACAGTGGCCGAAGTTTTGGTAAAAAAATGTATAAATAAAAATGTGACTAATTGTGCCTATTTATTCTCTCATATGCAGAATATACTGTACATATTCTGATTAGACATATTTCACTAAAAGTACATTGCTTAAAAAAATATAAACCACAGCCAATATTTTTTTCACATTTTGAGATAAAGCACTATAAAATGTCCACATTTTTTTTCAATTAAAAATATCAAAATATGACATTATATTATTGAGAATATGAATATAATATATACTTTTTTATATACTATACAATATACTTTTAAATTTATAATATTTTTTCATTATTTATTCATATTTAATAAATCTTAGATTTTAATGTGTAAATTAAAGTATAAACATTATATAGTTACATTAATACAAAACTACAAAAGATACATTTATAATATTATTTTACAATAATTAAATAAAACAATAATTCAAATATTAGAAGCATAGAAAACCAAAATGCACACACACACACTCACTTATTTGTGTTGATGATCATTGTGTATATGATTATGAAATGCAATATATGCTTACATATAATTTCAATTAAAAAATAATCTTAAATATATTATACAATTATAAAATGTATATAATTATTAAATACAAAAACTGTAGATTTGAATATATATAAAAATATAAATATAAAAACATTAAATATCTGCTTTTTCCACAAACAGAAACATGCATTCATTTTTTATTAAATATATAATATAAATAATAATAGAACACATTCCAAAATGTAGATTACTGCTACATAAAATAACAACATATATATTTGAATCAAAATTTCTTTAATAAGAAGATATAAGGTATATTAGTGTTGTGTATATATTAGATTTTGAATTCTGCATACTGCTTGCTAACTTCCGGTCTTGAAATGGAATATAAATTAGAATCTGATGAAACGTCTACGTGGACGAGCATGAACACACTGAACTGTGGTGGTCATGTCACATCCATCCATCAGAAACCCCAAAACATCTCCTGTTGCAGCATCTGTAAACACGTCCACAGGTTTTCACTGAGCTGTGTGATCACACATTCATCTGACTGAAACGCACAGGAACTGAGCAGTGCGGTTTCTTTAAAAACATCTATGCATTGTGTCGGAGTGCATTGTTGACTGCTGTGCATTAGAAAGCTTTCCACTGAAGGTTTCCTGCGTCGCGCCCTTGTTCTCGTCACCTCGCGCTTCCATGCGACTCCATTCTCTTCTAACGCTCAGGTTACAGCTCTTCCACAATGAGATGGAGGGAAGAGAGAATGCAATGGTAAAATGAAAGAAAAGCAGGAGAGAGGGAGGGTGGTTGAGTTTCCGAGAGAGAGGACAGGCACTCTCCTTTGAAGTGTTAAACATCCTTGAATAATTTAGTGCAGGCTAAGTATAGCTCTAAAACAGCCATTTCCATCTCTGAAATAAACCCTCGCTCTGCAAGCGCTCTGCATCTCGCTCAAACCGCCTTTTGTGTCGCATTCGTTCTTGCAAACAATTCCAGCTTCGCTCAACCTGCACTTGAACCTGTTCTCTAGGAGCGGGAATCGCCAGGGATCTTACCACACAATGCAGTCACCATACTTCAGCCACAGGACATTCGTATGATATTCACTGCTGATTTCAGATCACGATATAATAGACTTTTTTGTGACTTTCCTACAGACAGATTCTCGTCCAGATCTGGATACTAGATCGGTTTCTTCTCAACCGCAAATTAATGGAACAGTTTAAATCCTGCCATCATTTACTCAGTTTTTTCATTCTATAACATAAAGGAGAAACTAAGAAGCATGAAAGAGAGATAATCATACATGAGGGTGAGTAAATGATGACAAGATCATTTTTTGGGTGAAGTATCCCTTTAAAACAAATCACAGTTCTTTTCTCCCTGTGGAATAGCTAAACCATCATTACACTGCAACTGTGAAATTGCACTTTACATTGAGTTAGTGAATGTATATTGTATGAATCACAATAACAGGAAAATAATTATACACTAGTTCAATATTTCTGCCGCTTATTCATTCTCACGCAGAGCCAAACAAGACCTGCTGATTGATCATGACAACTGCAAAATTTAAGCTTTGATGCTCATTCCAGATCACATAACATACCTGTTCAAATTCAATTATTAATTTTTCTTTAAATAAAAAGGTCAGTTTAGTATTTTTTCTACTGTGCTTTATAGGTTCTATCCTAGACAATACAACCATTTTTCTGTGTTGAGAGTTCAGGGTCGGTAAGAATTATTTAATTTTTTTCAATAAAATGAAATAAAAAATGTTTTTTCTTTTTCTTTTTTTTGCAAAAAAGCACAATAAAACATTTATATTGTTACTACTTCAAATGTTGCTCTTTTGAATTTTCTATTTACCAAAGAAAAAGTATCACAATTTACACAAAAATATGAAGCAGCAACGGTTTTCAATATAGTAATGTTTCTTGAGCAGAATATATCATATAATGATTTCTGAAGGATCATGTGACACTGAAGACTGGAGTAATGATGCTGAAAATACAGCTTTGATCACAGGAATAAATTACATTTCTATATTCACATAGAAAACAGTTATTTTAATTTGTAATAATATTTGACAATATTACAGTTTTTGAACATATTTTGATCTAATAAATGCAGCCTTGGTGAGCAGAAGACACTTCTTTCCAAAACACTGCATGGTACTGTTATTGAAGAATATTTCAGTTACTGTATATATAACAGAAAAATATGTGACATTTATCAAAATAAACAAGTTGCATTTGTTGCAAATGCTAAAACTGTCACTATTAAAATGCATTAATGAATATTCCTGTAGTTCACCTGGTCGCAGACTCAGGTTTGATTCTCACTGAGCACACAAACTGCTTGAAGACAGTATAAGGTACTTTGGATCTGCCACATGAATAAAAAAAAAATCTAGTTTTCATTATATTGATTTCACAGTTTAACAACAGAATAACACAACACTGTATTGACCGGCTATCATCTTTACAGTGAAGGCGGCTCGTCACAGCAGATACTGCACTAAACAGCCACAGCAGAAGTTTATACAGTAGGCAAATTAACTCTGATATTACACCCACAACTCATTACTTTTTGTGCCGCTTTAACAATCTCAAAGTCTGCTTCACTACTTCCTCCTGTCCTGTTTGCCCTGACGCCTCTGAATGGCTCTTACCTGCAGGTGTCCTCCTGAATGTAGAGGGCGATGAGTTGCTTCGGGATGCTGAAGGACAGCGTACACTCCGCCATCTGCTCCCGAACCAACATCCATTTACTGTCCACTGTCTGAAACCTGTACACCTTACACACCGCGTTCTTAAACACTGATGGAGAGAGAGAGAGAGAAAGAGAGAGAGACATTAAGTGAGACATATTGTACAGTAAGTGATCAATTAGGCAAAGGAGTGTGAATAACGACAGTCTGTTCCTTCCACAAAGCTATTGTGTGACTTCAGAAGACTTGGAAATATTTTTTGTTGTCTGACAGATATCCTAGCATTTGAAAAGTGCCTTCTACTTTCCACAGCGCTATTTAAACTGCCTTAAGAGCTGCTAACTAAGTCCTGTGAAGAGAGACGGAGGGAATGGTTCTGGATAGCCGTGAATGAGAGCGCAGAACACGCTCTTATCAGAAGTGTGAGGTGGCAGTGGGAGAAGTTATTTCCTCTATGGCATGAAATCTTGCTTCTCGTCAACGCTGGGCAATACAGGCGAGTCAACAGAGCAGGACCTGAGGGGAAATCTGCAGGTCTCAACCGAGCATTTACTTTTCCTCATTATAGAGTTGCTTAAATAGTGGACATTTTCACTATTTTTGGCCTTTGTGGTGGCAGCATGAGATTCTTATTAAATACAAAAAAATCTACTGTTACTCTTTAAGAGCTTAAACATGGGGCTTTGAAACATAATGTGGTATATACAGTATACAACAGAGAAGTCTGACTAACAAACACAAAGGCTGGAATGAAAATGATTAAAATGAACTTATAATGAAAAGTAGCTAAATTTGTTGTGTTGCCCCTGTATGTAACAATTAATTAGAAATGTACATTATAATTTTTAAATGATAATTTAAATATATTAATATCTATAAATATATTTAAACTATATCTTCATAACAATAAAATGACCTTTTAAATGACCAGAATTTAATATTTAGCAGTGCCACACATTTTGCATGCAACATAACATTGTGACACACATTGGCAGTATTTGTAGTCAAATCTAAACCCATTGTGCAACTGTTATTCTTTTGATTACTGGAGTATATATATATATATATAGGTATTGTCAAGATGAAAATGAGAAACAAGAGACCAAAAAATGCAGATGAGCTGAAGGACACTGTCAAAGAAACCTGGGCTTCCATACCACCTCAGCAGTGCCACAAACGGATCACCTCCATGCCACGCCGAAATATACTGTTTATATGAAGGGTTTAGATGCAAAAGCCTTTAAGTGTCATCTGAAATTGTCTTCTAAAATTTGCATTTTTATCAGGTTTCTATATTTAGGTTCAGCATTTTTACTTAAAAGGCATAGAAAAGGACCTATATATTGCCATTTAAGTAAAAATACTGAACCTAAATATAGAAGCCTGATAACAATGCTAATTTTAGAAGACAATTTCAGATGACACTTAAAGGCTTTTGCATCTGAACCCTTCATATATATATATATATATATATATACACACACACACACACACACATATATATATTGAATTTGTGATATATGAAAATGAACATTTAGACCTATTAAATTCAGTGGCAATCTTCAGACATTAATTATAAACCTTTAAGCAAAAACAGGACACTCCAAAATACTAAAAGACATCATGCTCATTTATAATGAAAATGTTGTATTAAAACAAATTTCACAAGTGGTCTCAGACATTTGAACCCCACTGCAAAAAAAAAAAAAAAAGACCACCAAAATTGTTACATGTCCTTAATGTGTCCAGAAAGTACAGAGGCTGGCTGAGGATGTGGAGTGAAGACAGAGACAGATGGATGTGTGACCTCCAGCGGAGGAGAGGCGGACTCAAACTCCCTCATCCAGCGCTGAGTTCTTCACAGAAGAGGATTAACCTCTGACTCCGCCCTCTAATCCGACGGCCAATCGGATCGCAGCATCTCTGCCTGCTCAAGCTCTTAGGGAAATGACTGTGCTTTGAGTTCGTGTTGAGGCACAGGGGTCGGGGTGATGAGGACAAATTTCATTAGTCACTCTTACCGAAGCAGCAGAGACTAACATATTTTGACAAGCAGCGGCGTGACTAAAACAACAGCCGCAATGACATTCAATACGGTTACAGATACGACAACAAATAAACACTGCGAAACATCAGATACGAAGATAACACCCTGGACTTCTAGAGAGATTTGTCTGCCGTTCCCGACTTCCCCTCCATCCATCATATCACAGCAGCTCATAAATAAAGAAATGACCTTCTACAGAGTTTGCTTCTTGGGGAACTTTTCTCATCCGGAGACTTCGGGTCTATCCACTCACTAATAATGTGCCAAAAACTATCTGACACATCCCAACTCTCTTCTTAGTGTGCAAAACAAATTTACACAGACTAAACTGAAATGGCTTGAAAACTACCGTATTCCCCCAATACTGTTTAATCTGCTACGTTACCTGAGGTAATTAAAGTAATGAGCTGCACTTCACACCGCTGCTGGCTGTTATTTATCCTCAGCAATCACACTGCTCACTGGGACGGCAATCAAACGCTGCCGAATTCACTTCATAACCTCAACAATACAGATGGGAATCACACTGAATTCAACAATTCTGCTTCTGACTCTACTTAATGATTCCATTACAGATTATTTCATAGCTCAACCACATAATTGGACCGAAAATACACTAAACAAACATGCTAAATTAAAACAACACTATTTATGATTACATATTTAGTCTTAAGTACCATTTATTCCAAGAGAACTTTCCTAGAATAGTCAACAATGCTCATTTAAAAAAACAAGGTGCTTTAAATGTTGTTTGTCCACCACAGGAGGTCATATGAGATGTTTTATTTACTATTCTTTTCATAATGTCGTAAAATCACACAAATCGGGGTGTTATTTTCTAGGAATAAACACAGAAGAAAATCATTTGTGATCACTGATGAATAGAAAGGTCAAAAGAACAGCATTTATTTAAAATAGAAATCGTTGTGACACTATAAAGTCTCATTTTTGATCAATTTAATAAGGCGAATGCAGTTCAAATGACGTCACTTCTTGGGTGTTATATCCAACTGTAACCAGATTGCATTATAAATCGCTTCCTAGACAGTAATGAGCTTAAACAGTGAGCATGTTTGCTCAGGCCTCCTGTTTTCCAGAGAAAAGGCATCATGCATCATCTCTAGAGTTTCAGCAGGGATCACAAACTGCTCAAATTCGCCAAGGCACAAAAGCATGTGAACAAAAGTCAAAGAACTCAATATGAACTCATAAATTTCTCATAAGATTCTCTGGAGCCTGAATGATCTGAGCTTTCTTTTTTAGCTCTATAGTTTGATTTTAGTTCAACAACTGCGTCATTTGCATTTCTTCTAAAGAATTGAAAAGAAACCTCTGAGACAAAGTTGATCCATACATGAAATATAACTCTTTGATGGAGTTTGATCAAAATCAAATACAGTGGGTACGGAAAGTATTCAGACCCCCTTAAATTTTTCACTCTTTGTTATATTGCAGCCATTTGCGAAAATCATTTAAGTTCATTTTTTTCCTCATTAATGTACACACAGCACCCCATATTGACAGAAAAACACAGAATTGTTGACATTTTTGCAGATTTATTAAAAAAGAAAAACTGAAATATCACATGGTCCTAAGTATTCAGACCCTTTGCTGTGACACTCATATATTTAACAAATTACATCACATGTATCAGTGAATTCTGCATGGCTGCTGCAGAGCATGAGAACTAGTGTTGGCTAGTTAGCGTGACCCAGTTAACCGCTGATGGAAGATGGTTGCAAAAAGCATATTCACCACTGACAGCAATGTAAAGCATGCATTCGGATGAAATATATTTGAATAACATAAACTGGAAATTATATTATACACTATCATTCAAAAGTTTGGATCATAAGATTTTCTTTATGTTTTTGAATAAAGTATTTTTTGCTCACCAAGGCTGCATTTATTTGATCAAAATCACAGTAAAATTTTTTTAAATATTATTACAATTTAAAAGCACTGCGATCTATTGTAATATATATTTAAAAAGTAATTTATTCTTGTGATAAAAAAGCTGAATTTTCAGCATCATTACTCCAGTCTTCATTGTCACATGATCCTTCAGAAATCATTCTAATATGCTGATTTGTTGCTCATAAACATTTATTATCAATATTGAAAACAGTTGTGCTGCTTAATATTTTTGGAGATTTTTTTAATATTCATAAATGAAATAGAAATCTTTTTTGTGACATTATATAAGTCTTTACTGTCGTTTTTGATCAGTTTAATGCATCCTTGCTGAATAAAAGTATTAATTTCTTTTAAAATAATACAAAAGTCTTTTTGAACTTTTAAACAGTAGAATAAGTGTATTGCTAGTGCCTAATTCCTTCTTAAAAGTGCGACATGGACGTATTTTTTTTTGGCATCATGTACATTTTTGTGATGCCATCAGCCAATCAGCATTGTTGATTTTTTTGTGAGTGTTGTGTCACATGACATTTATGCGTCGGGTGACTGATTCAAAACAACCTGTCAGAGGAAATGAGTCGCCATAAGCAAAGATGGCGGATTTCACAAACTCTTTCTCCAAACTTTGCTGCATATGAGTAAAAAACACAAAATATAAAGTATTCTTTAACTCACCAGCATTCATTATTGGTCCGTTGTCTTTGTCATTAACACTTCCATGTGACGACTCGTACACCAGCGTGCACTGTGGGAAGAAAACAAGATTGTGCATTTGAAAGTGAAGCTCATTTGTCCCGATTATTAGACATCAGCATAATGACTACTACTCTAAATACGACCGAGTTTAATACACCGTCCAGTGACTCTCTCTCTCCGTCTCATGAGCCGAGCGCTCAGTGACAAGCTGTCACCTGCACTGCTGCTCAGATAATAGAGGACTTCTCCAAGTATCCCTGAGCGCCAATGTAAGCAATCCAGGAGAGAAGAGACCCTCACGGCAGCTCAAGACAAACACGACCCTCCATCAACATCAGCCACAGCGCTCACGGCCTAATCACTTGAAATGCATCGCCCGCATCAGGGTTTAGTGCGATGACGGATGAGTCTTCACGTCTCATTAGGTCTCATGACCTTGGATGGGTCTGTAAGAGTTTCCAGTCGGTTCTTGGCACACAGCTCAAGGGGAAAAAAACCAAAACAAGAGAGGAGTTGTGATCAAGCCATGTTTTATGAAGAGCCTTGTTCTGTGGCAGATGCTCCTCAAACATACATCAGGCCTGACCCACATTCCCTCATGAAGAACAAAGAAAATCACTTCTGAAGCCCTCAGATCAAATAAAACCACAACGGCTCTGAGCCAATAAACAGACACACACTTGTTACAGTAGAGCACAAAAACAACTTATTGTCTGTCTGTCTGACTGTCTGTCTGTCTGTCTGTCCATCCGTCCGTCCATCTATCTATCTATCTATCTATCTATCTATCTATCTATCTATCTATCTATCTATCTATCTATCTATCTATCTATCTATCTGAATTCCATCCATCCATTCGTCTGTCTGTCTCTCTGTCTGTCTGTCTGTCTGTCTGTCTGTCTGTCTGTCTGTCTGTCTGTCTGTCTGTCTGTCTGTCTATCTATCTATCTATCTATCTATCTGTCTGTATTCCATCCATTCGTCTGTCTGTCTGTCTGTCTGTCTGTCTGTCTGTCTATCTAGCTATCTAGCTATCTCTCTGTCTGTATTCCATCCATTCGTCTGTCTGTCTGTCTGTCTGTCTGTCT